>NC_056733.1:1173784133-1173851633 GCF_019279795.1 Protopterus annectens | reverse complement strand
CTCTCCTTTGGATCCACTTCTCTCGATACTGCAAGTTCATTCCATGCTTCTTGCTCGGACTCATACCCCCTATGCACAACAGGGCAAAAATGGCCTATCACCCTTTTATTGTTTACCTCTTCAAAAATAACATTAAGGAAGCATGATGGATATCTCCTTTTAAGGAACATAGTTTTTAGTAAGGCACATTCAACTAGGAAGTCATCATAACTCGAGACCACCCTTGCTGCCCTAACTGCCTGCCCTTTAACTACTGCCTTTTTCTGATGGTACGGATGACTACTTGTAAAATGCATAAAGACATTTGAATAAGTAGGTTTACGAAAAATAGAAATTCTATATCTGCACTTAGGGCTATCTTTGCTTAAATGAACATCCAAAAAATTAATATCGGTCTCGCCCACCTGAATGTGAATTCCAAAAAGGTAGCAAAAGATGTTATATCTATAATAAAGGAATCAATCAGATCTACTTGCCCATTCCAGATAAAGCACATGTCATCTTGGTACCTTGTGTAACAGACAACATGTTCCTTGAAGAGTGAATTATTAAATAAGAAAACCCTCTCCCAAAAGGCCATTACACAGTTGGCAAAACTACTACCGCATGGTGAACCCATCGCTCTTCCGATCTTTTGTGAAAAAAGGGCCCCATTGAACCATAAAAAGTTATTCGCTAACACTATCTCCAAGAGAGTTTCAATGACATAGATATCTTTATCATCCATGCCTTTCATATGTAGAAATTCCCTAATCCACTCAAGGCTCAAAGAGTGGGGAATGACGGTGTAGAGGTCCTTAATGTCTACCGTTAGAAAAATTAAATTATCATTAAATTCTAACTTGTTGATATTATCAAGGAAACTCCAAGAGTCATGGCAAATTTGTGGTTCAGACTTCACAAATGGTTTTAATTTGTGGTCAACATATTTTGCACTTGCATAAGTGATGGAACCCCCTCCCATTCACTATTGGCCTGAATGGGGGATTACTTAAATCTTTATGTAATTTAGGGGATCCAAAGAGTGTAGGTATGATGGGTGCTGGCATAGTCAAGTATTGGAGGGTGTCCAAATCTATACTTCCTTCAAGGAATAAATTGTTAAGCATGCTATTGATTTTTTTGTACGCACCATTCACTTCATTAAGGCTCATCAATTCATAAACATCAGTAACTAAATGTGCCCCCATTCTATTCAGGTACTCAGATTGATCCATAAATACAAGACCTCTACCCTTGTCGGGTTTCATAACCTGAATATTACAATAATTAAGCAATTTGATAAA
The DNA here is from genome assembly GCF_019279795.1 of Protopterus annectens. NCBI lineage: Eukaryota > Metazoa > Chordata > Ceratodontiformes > Protopteridae > Protopterus > Protopterus annectens. The sequence continues at coordinate 1,173,850,347 of NC_056733.1, read as the reverse complement.
TTCAAGTTCATCTGTAGTGATATTCCTTTTCCCATTAGCCATGGTATTACCTTTGGTCAACAAAGCTCTAATCTCTATTTCACAGGCTTTTTCAAAAATAGCCAATGATTCTTGCAGTGGTGGATTAAACAAGCTTGAAACTCTCAAACTATGTGTAAGTGCAGAATTAGCTCCTATTAAAGATATTGAATTAAGTTTACGTACAAAGATTTTTAAATCCAAGACTGTTCTGACCAAATCTGCTCTCCTATCAGGAACGAAGGAGAGTCCTTTAGCAAAAAAATTCACTAAATCTTTGTCAATATCCAGGGAGATAAAATTATAAATGTTAAAGTCACCCTCTGCACTTACTAATATTTGAAGGGAGTTCTGGCTCATCTCCTTTTCTGATTCTGGCATCTCCTGCGTTGTCCTTGTGTTCTGTTGTAACTCTGCTGATTGTAGCTCTGCTGGTTGCCGTAGTTGCTCTGAAAATCCTGTTGATTAACAGGATTAGGTTGTACATTGTAATTATTATTGTCATAAGGGTTATCCTGCTGTTGGATGTGATTTTGTTATTGGTTGTTTTTAATCCGCTCACTACGATGGACCGCAGATATATCACCTCCATCCTTCAGTCCCTCAGGACTGTTAAGTCTCGCTGGATCATCGCGTAAGCTGTGAATGGCTAAGTTCTCACCAAATGTATTCAAATTAGGTATTGGAGGAGGTGCTGGATAGGCAACGCCTCTCGTATACTCATTAAGGTCTCTTAGAATCTTTTTCTTTTTAGTTCGATGATTTTAACTAAACTGGCTTCAATGCTAGAAAAGATTCATGCATATTCGAATCTATATCTATCAAAATTGACATTACTTGTAAAAGCATGCTCCAATATCTCCAGTTCAGTTTTCAAATTACCTGCTTGTACTCCATAACGTTTAATAAGAACAGCCAGAAAATCAATACCTTGCTGGTCAAATAAGTTAATTAAGTCATGATGAAAGTCAGATTTGTCAATGAGGCCAACTGGGTACCGTCATTGCTGCAACCCTTTGGGAATTATTTTTTTTTAGAAATTCACTCTTGTAAATAAGATACTTCCAACTGAAGTTTGCGGCACTTGTACAATTTCTGGTCAAATTTGTTTAATTGTGCGGTAATGGAATTAGTATCATTATTACCCTCAGTAGTCGATCCAGAAATATTTACATTGTTAAAGAAAGAAGTATCCCATAAATAGACATTCATAGCAGGTATGGAACCAACTCTCCCTGCGTTGGATGCATTCGGTAGCTGTCTCTGCTCACCGAAGGAGTGCTGGTGCTCTGCATTACTGTTGTCTATACTTGCTTCATGAGACAATGTTCCCAATGGTGCACTTGAAATGTTAGAAAGCATACAGGACTGTTCATTTACAGTTAACTGACTAGGTACATTTCCAATTGCACCATGAGCTACGATACCACTGTTTCCATCAAGGCACTGAGTTAAGTAATCAACCCTTCTCATTAATTCTTGAACCAGGGCTGTCAAATTACCCGCAGCATTCGCCTTCAGAGCTGCACCCGGTGAATTTGGTGTGTTGTTATCTTGAATAAACAGTGACTGAGATTGTGTCCCCATGCCGCTCATCATCACAACACTACAAAAACTTCCAAAAAATGAAAAACTGGCAAATTGACACAAGAGCAGGCTTCAAGGACACTAAATAACATTGTTTATTGCAAATACTTGTAAATGCTTTCATTAGTTATAATACTCTAACTTCCTCAGAAAAGGAATCAAGCAACACTACTTAATTTTATATGTTCCCAAATAGTCCAATAAAACAATTAGAGAACATGATTAGTTACTCATTGTGCTAATTTTCTAGCTTTGAATACACTCATAGTCATTGATATAAATATGAAATGCTTTTACAAGTAAAAAAATAACAAATGAATGACCATGTACGTAAACATTAAGTTCCAATTGCATATATAAGATACACATGAATTATTATATTGAACATATAAATAAAACCTCAACAATTCCCAAATAAATTTGAAAAAGTCAATGAACATCTATTAAATTTCAGCATGACACATAAAAAGTGTAAATAAAAAATAAATATATATATATATATATATATATATATATATATATATATATATATATAATCAGCATAGATATTATAAACAAAGTGCAACCTAAACTAAAATGAAACAAAAAAACTCATATTGAAGTTATAAACCATTAGCCCATTTACATTAATGCAGACCTTAGTTAATTCTAATGCCGGTAGACAAGCAGCCATTACACTGATCGTAGGCTACTATCTAATAAGTGCTTTAAGTTTAAGCAAGCACTTAATCGATAAATATTCATTAAGGCCTTGTAAAATGTGTGCTGATGTATGGACTTGCTACATCAACTCACACTCTTCAAGTTTTAGATCCTATGGTCCTCCTCTCATATTATGTTCAATTTGTTGTAACACTACAAAACTAAACTTATGTATGGGGTACTCCAAAGTATGTCTCACTAGGGCATTAGTGGTGATGTTTTTATTAATCCTATAATAATGCTCATATATCCTTTGCTTAATCTTCCTCTCGGTTTTTCCAATATCATAAGCTTCGCAACCCTCACATACAGCTCCATAAACCACTCCTTGGGTGTCACAATTAAACTTTCCTTCTATAAAATATGTTTTATCTCTAATTTTTATTTGATTTGTTGTTTTAATGTGTTTACACTGGGGACACTTGCCGCACTTGGTCATGCCAGTTCCACGCTTGACTAATTTTTTCTTCTCAACTAGACACTTTAGATTAGGTCCCCTCTTACATGTCATTTGGGGTACCTGACCTAATTTTTTATTAAGACTATTGTCCTCTATAATATAAGTACAATTGTTAGTAAGGATGTGCTTAATATTTTTAGAATCTAGAGAAAATGCTGTAATAAATCTTGTTGATATGCTCTCCTTCTCTTGATACTGTGTAATGGCTGCTTGTCTACTGGCTTTAGAATTAACTAAGGTCTGCATTAATGTAAATGGGCTCATGGTTTATAACTTCAATATGAGTTTTTTTTTTGTTTTCTTTTAGTTTTAGGTTCCACTTTGGTTTACAGTACCTATACTGTTTTTATATACACACACACACACACACACACACACACACGCATATATATATATATATATATATATATATATATATATATATATATATATATTTTTTTTTTTATTTATACTTTTTATGTGTCATGCTGAAATTTAATACATGTCCATTGACTTTCTCAAACTTATTTGGGAATTGTTGAAGTTTTATTTATATGTTCAATATAATAATTCACATGTATCTTATATATGTAATTGGAACTTAATGTTTATGTACATGGTCATTAATTTGTTATTGTTTTACTTATAAAAGGCATTTAATATTTATATCAATGACTATGAGTGTATTCAAAGCTAGAAAATTAGCACAATGAGTGACTAATCATGTTCCCTAATTGTTTTATTGGACTATTTGGGAACATATAAAATTAAGTAGTGTTGTTTGATTCCTTGTCTGAAGAAGTTAGAGTATTGTAACTAACGAAAGCGCTTACAAGTATTTGCAAATAACAGTGTTATATAGTGTCCTTGAAGCCTGCTCTTGTATCAATTTGCCAGTTTTTCGTCTTTTCGAAGTTTCTATATGAAGGCATATAATATGTCTTTCTTGGCTGAGAATAAGCTAGCCAACTCAGGAATGTATAAAGGCAACACAATGTATCAGTTAAAAAAAAAATCAGCACAGTTAAGTCATGTCTCAGTTGTATGAAAGCCATCGAGATAACATAGACTCCCTCGAGGATAAGGATTCCTTTCCAGGGGTACAGACATTTAAAAGCATGATAGTTACACTGGTAATAGCAAATAGCCTTGGGCCATTTTGAAAGTTGTATTTAAAGAGTAGATTCATAGATTTATTGATAAGATACAGTATCAGAATTAGCCAGCTGACAGCACCTTCACCTTTAGGTTACAAGGTCAATGGGTTCAGGTTCCACATTCAAACTCTGAAAAGGTGAAAAATATTTTTGTAATGAAAATAATTGTTTTACTTGACTGAAAATGCCTTGTGCAAACGGTAATTACAGAATGAGATTATCATGGCTTGCTTCTTTGTTATAACACCTAGGGTGTAGTTTCTGCCTAGGGAAGAAAAGGATAAGGGGTGGTGGGATCAGATAATCTGTTTATGTAGGGTTGCAATGTATCTGGGAATGGCCAGAAGGATGCACACATTCCTTTTCTGTGTATAACCATTACATCTAGAGGCACATTACTGAGATTCTCAAATGATCACACAGTGCATAAATATATAACAGTATAAGGTCAAAACAAGGAAGGATTGTTGCAAAATCTTTTGTTGGCCTTCAAATAATCTCTATGCTAATGACAACAAGAAACATGGTACTTCCTGTAACTGTACTTCTGATCCTTAATATTTTACATTTTTCACTTCTTAACCTAATAAACACCTTGTTTCTGTTCTCTGTATCATGATGAATCTAAAATAACATGCATATTCTGAAGGTAATGAATCCGCGGTAGTGGTGCTGCGGTAGCGTTGTCGCCTCACAGCAAGACTTTGTCCCGTTCGATTCTCAGCTAGAGCGTCTTCTGTGTGGAGGCATGCGTGAATGTGCGTGCCTTCGTTGAAGGTTGTGCATCACGGCTGGTAACTCGGCATGTAAAAATCCACTACCAAACATTAGCGGACTGGAGTTCCGCTGTGGCGACCCCTAACAGGGATAAGCCGAAAGACACAACAATATTCTGAAGGTAATGCCCCTGGAAACATAAAAATGATTAAGGAAAGGTAGAGTTATGATATTATATCTTCCTTAACCAAGTACCTACTGAAATGTGTTACAGCAGACTAAAATAAATAAGATAAAACAAATTGCCCTTGATATTTTCTGACAATACCAATAGTGTCAGTGGCACAGCATGCAGCACACTTACCTTTGGTGCAGAAGGCTGTGGGTTTTATTCCCACAGCAGGTAGATGGATTGCTGACACTAGAGTGAGCATAAGGGGAATGTTGCACTCTTGAGTGTGCTGTCCTTCAGATGAGATGTTAAATAAAGGCCCCATCTGCCTGAATTTGTGGTAGCTCAGATGAATGCAAAATATTCCACAGCACCTGTGAAAAAGAGTAAGGGAAGTTCCATGATGCCCTGGCCAAATTTCCCCTAGTAATATAAATGCCACCTTGGGTCTCCCTTGAAAAGAAACTAATAGCCTAGTGGGACTAACCTGGTCAACAAAGAATAAATAAAATAGGAGACTGTTGTTCTGACCTGTCTCTTTCAGCACAAGAAGGATGGCTTTAAAGCTTCCTTTCAACCATTTATCATCTTGTTTTAATTTCACCCATTTTGCTAATTTAGGATCAGAATGTTCCTCTGTCCTGTTTTATCATGAGTGGTCACTAGCCTTCCTTTGTTAAGTTAGTTTAAAATATTTCTTTAAGCAACCTGCATGCTTCCTATTGGTACTTTCACCTCCATCTATAGACATACAGGAATTAAATAAAACTCTAGTGCAGCTGAGTGTGATCATTGCTATTGCTATCCTCTAATACAGTGATGCAAGAAACCCGTTCTGTGGTACAAAGGGAAAAGTCCTGTCTGTCATCCAGGTGATCTAAGAGTACGTCTTAACAGGTGATGGAAGAGCTGCTCCACTGAGAGCAGTGGTGAGAGCCAGGTACCTGTCCTGGGTGGAGGAAGACAGCTCATTCACAGGTGATATAGCATCAAAACTGTCAAGTGCCAAGGATCGACACCCACTAAGCAACGTTCACAGTCCATAGTTATCAGAGGTGCATGCATCGAACACCACATGTGCGTCACACAAGACTGCTACTTATCAGGTTTTAACTTGCTGATTAATATTCTCTGATGATTAGCCTTCCAGCTACTATTGCTCATAACATATCACAGCTGATGTGGTTTCTATATGTGTACCAGCAGTCATTCGCTGTGTGTGATATTTTCTCTTTTCTGCACAGTTGCAGGACCATAGAGTTAGTATAGTTAAGTAAAGTTATGTGGGGGTAAAATAACCCCATATGGGGTAGGGTAGGGTTGCACGGGCTTTGTCTTCTTACACAAAAACGCTGTTTATCGAAGATTGGATGATATGCAGCTTTAGCCTGTTTGCTTCATCCACTTAAAGGTACAGTCACTTTTAACTCTGGGAAATGCATGTGCAGGTATTTGCACTGAACATATCAAAAGGGTATCTGATTGTCTTTCTTTAAATGTCAGCACTGTCTGAACTACTACTGAAGCCTTTAGTCACCCAACAGGGTGCTACCCAATTGTTTGATAAGCAATTTGTATCTGAGTCAATTAAACACTCTCACCTCCCATGTGTTGGTAGTCCTAATAACTTGAGGATAATGGCTGGAGCCATGAGCAGGAGGTAGAGACTTGCAGGAGTAATAAGATTTTCTGCTTGACAACTTTACTGCAGATTGTTCACTAAATAAATATCATTACTCAGACTGTTCTCATCTTTTTTTCAGCAGCTTCTGATCGTATATTTATTATTGGCTATATTCCCTAATGCATCATGATTCATTCAGTGGAACAAGAGGCTTGGGAGGTCACTCAGTGGAAGTTCTAGCTTAGCTGGACTTTTCATTTAGTTTTTACTGATTGTTTTTTCTGTGTGACCTCCTCACTCTTTGTTTTAATCTCAACAAGGTAGGGAATTGCAATAATATATTTCCAAACCTTAAATGAATCTTCATTCTGTGTCCAAACACAAACCCAGGAAAGAAAAGGAAAGCTAAAACAAGACGAAGACAAGACTAGAGTCAAATATAGCCACCACAGCCCTTTTTACCTTGCTACTCAAAAGTAGCATTCTAGCAAATTACTCTGGTATTCTAGTGGCATGAAAACAAAATCAGTGTCCGTTGACAAGGTAGTCTTTGGTGTAGATGACTTTGTGATACCTTTTATGCTCCTGCTGGATAAAAAAACCCTTCTGCTCCAGAATTCATTGTTGCTTCCTATAAAGTTATCCCTTATGTGTAACTAAAAAACATTAATAGAGAAATGAAGGACAATGTATTGGAAAGTTTATTTTTAACCCGAGAGTATAAATAACACTGGTAAATTACTCACATTTCCTTTTTACCAAAATATGCTTTGTTAAAAATAACAATAAAATCAGAAAAAGGACAAAATATGTACAATAAAGAGTAATAGCCAAAAATACACATTTAAGAACACATTTCTGAAAAAAAATGCATTCATTTAAAAATGAATAAACAATATTGTCATGACTTTTACATATCATGTCTACATGAGCTGTAGTTCTCATCTCTTTTCTGAATAAAAATGGTTACTTAATAAATCAGAAAAAACTAAATTTTTTGTATTTGAAAATATTTTGGAAAACCACTTTTTACTCTGTATACTGAATTCCTGAAGGCATGAAGTCTGAAGTCTTGCTCTTCGCCAGATACTTGTCATACAGTGTGGTCCTAAAACTCCAACAAAGATACTGAATTACAATGAATACTTAAAATAACAGATCTTCAAGGGATCTGAAATAATCATTGTATCAGAGGTCAGTTTTAATGATAGCTTTTTCATGTATGATATTGTACACCACAGATTAAATGATTTTCATTAAACAAGGAGACCTGCTTTAAAACAGACTCATTATAAAATGACATAATTCTAATCATCTTTAGGATATGCATATGTACCCAGTATTTCCTGCTGTAAATAGTTCCACAATCAACAATACTAAAATTATAGTTGGTAGAAAGAGTAAATTACTATCACATTCTAACTAGACATACAATTGTAAATACTATTGGTATTACATTAAATTAGACATAATGTTGCATGCTTTGATACAAGATAGCAAAATGTTAAAACACTGGGTTAGCCAATTGGTGAGTGGCAATGATGCTAGTATGGTTTTTTAGTTACTTTGATGTTACAGTATGGTCCACCATTCTTTACAATCCCCTGTTACAGTACTAAATAAGTACTGAAAATAAATATCATTTTGCACTTCTGATGATTGTTTTTTCTGTCTTTCATAAGAATCCTGTATTAATTGTTACATTTCTCGGATTCTCAAAGCTGAAATGTTTCCAGTGCTGCTGTAGTACTTAATTACATTGTGTCTGCCAGTTTTACAGGATGGTAGTATCTAGATTGTGTGGTTTCTCTGTTTTTCAGCTCTAAAACCAGCATTTTTACATTAAGAAGGCTTTCTCACTGTACTTTTGTGGCAAAAGAGTGGTGTAGCAAACCTATCTGAGTTAGGGGCTGCTAGCTGAAAGCTTATTCTGTGTTTTCCTGATCGTCTGTAGGTCTTGCATTGAAAAACATATTTTTCTGATTCTGTATAAGCCCATTGTTTGTGTTAGGCTGCTCTCCACACAGCAGCATCAGCAGTGCCCTGTATATGATGTAAATAATATCAAGTTAAAACTTCCTTAGAATAACTATCGCTGAAAATCTCCTGAGGCCCCTTGCTGCTCTGGGAGCATCTGAGTTGCACAGTGAGCAGCATCGCCTTGTTGGATAGCTGCAGTTCACACTGAGTATAGCACCCATTCTTCATTCATGTGCTATCCTCCCAGTCCAGTTAAATCTCCCTGCTCTTCTCCCTGGTTAAACCCATAGTAAAAAAGAAATAAAACCATGGACAGGCACTTTCCTACTATCTCTGTGGCCAGCCTGGTGGACATGGGCATCCTGAGGCAATGTAGTAATTGTAGCATGTATACTGACAATCACTTATCCTGAAACAAAAGAAACTCAGTATTTGAGAGATGTAGTTACACTATGAAAACTGAGACACAACTTTCACATCTTGACAAATCAAATGATAAACAGGTTATCAGCACATGCATAGCATTTCCCTTACTAAATAAGGTGTCGACACATAGACTCACATATGTGGAGGTAGTCACAAGTAACTTACCAAAACCTCAGAGGTCTGCTGTATTCTGCCCTCAGAAACCACATGCAAACAAAACCAAGTCAACACCAACCACTACACATAAAAATATATATCACAGTGTCTTCACAAGCAAGCCCCTAAGGCAAAACACCACACATACAAACATCTTGATCATAAGAGATTCCATTGTGAGACACAGAGATACCACCATCACCAGGCTGGATAAAGAGGGGGTTACAGTCAGTTGTCTGTCAGGAGCCAGGGTTAGTCAGATCATACAGACACTCAGGTCACTCAACCACAAGTACCAGTTTAACTCAGTCAGAGTCCATGTGGGTTTGAACGACCTTAGATGTACCACTGGACTATATGAAGAGAGACATGATGGACCTCTCTGAATACATGTCACAGGCTGGTATGAGCCTCGGATTGAGCAGTATTCTACCCTGAGCAAGAATGATACCACAATATAAACAGAAAATGGCTGATTTCAATAATTGGCTTAGCTATTGGTGTCATTCCAAGGGGATTCAGTATTTGTCAGCCTGGAATGACATGATCGACAGATCATGCTGCCTAGCCAGAGATGGTCTGCATCTGTTGCCTCTAGGCTTTTGAATATTGTCCAAGGCATTAGCCACGCCCATAGTGCCTGTTTTAGGCAGTGCAAAGCCAACAGACCTACCAACATCACAAATTCTTCTAATGCCAAGCTGAAGGTACTACTGCTCAATGCTAGGAGTCTTAACAAGAAACTGCATTCCCTGGAAGCTCTTCTTGTCCTGGAGAATGCTGATGTCTGTGCAGTTAGAGAGATGTAGCTCAAGATGGGAAATCATCCTAGCAGTGCAAAGCTTAAGATGCCTATCACACATTCAGACCACCCTCTGAAAAGACAAAAACAAAAGGAGGAGGTGGTGGTTCCATTTACATAAAAAGCAATCACACCTTTAGATTGGTCAAGCAGGATGACTCACCTAGGCATCAACCCCTATATCACTAGGTGGGTTGCAAATTGGCTCACAGATAGAACCCACAGTGTGAAAGTAGTGGACTCCAAGTCAGACTGCTGACCAGTCACGAGTGGAATCTCACAGGGATCAGTCCTAGGTCCTTTTCTGTTTGGCATCTACTTCTTAGAAGTCCAGGCCAACACGGAGGGACTCTGGCTGACCAAGTTCACAGATGTCTGCAAGCTAGGAATCATTATTAACTCCCCAAGTGGTGTAGACATCCTACAGAAAGGCATCACTGAGACCAATGGCTGGTGTCAAAACCATGGCCTTAAGCTTAATGCGTTGTCATCCCCTCTGGGAAACAAATCAGTTCCCACTAATTACCACATCGATGGGAGCCCACTGAACACTGAAGGTGTTATAAGAGATCTGGGGACACAGGTTGACAGCAACATCTCCTTTGACCACCACATTGCCACTGTGGTCAGAAAGTCCTTCTATGTGGCACATCTCATTATTAAGGGTTTTGCATCCAGGAAGAAAGAGGTCATCATCTCTCTCTACTCTTCCCTCATTAGGCCAGTCATCGAGTATAATACCCCATTTGGCATGTACCTCACTAGGCACATGCAACAACTGGAAAGGCCACAAAAGTACCTCATGAAGAGGATCCTAGGCTGTAAACACTTGTCCTACATGGACAGACTCAAAATCTCCAGCTCATATCGTCTACTAAGAGACGATCTCTGCTTGACTTACAAAGCCATGTCTGACCCAACTCTAATAGAAATGCTACATCTAAAGAAATCCCAATCCCTCCGCACCACACGCTCCAGAGACTTCAACCTCATTACCACAATCAACAGAACATACTGGAGGTACAGATTCATAACCCAGAGACTGCCCACACTCTGGAATAGACTACCCATACATGTCAAGCAGAGCACCTCACTGGCCCTCTTCAACAGAAATCTTGACGAGTGAATGGGAAATAGAAAGTTCAGTCCGGGGATCACTCCAGTGGCTCTACTTGATAGAGGCACTGGGAACTAACGTTGGGAGGCATGATGCCAGGGCACTTCTATGCCCTAGGCTTGTAAAGACTCCAGGGCCATTAGCCTAGTACACACCTATGAATCTATGAACCTATGAACTTGAACTACTCCATATCCAGCTGACCATAGACAAAATCCTCCATCATCCCATTGATAGCTACACATCCCCAGCAGTAGACCATGAAATCCTCTCTGCATACCTGAGGTTACTACCATCACTTATCTTTCAGCCCAACACAATACTCATGGATGATTTTAACTAACCCTCCATAAACTGGGAAACATATACGATCAATAACATGCAGGCTGAGAGAGTCCTAGACATTGGCAATGCAAATGCTCTGCAAAAGTTACACACTAGGGGCTCAAGTATTCTTGACATAGTACTCAGAAACTCGGAGGAGTGTTGCACCCCTCCAAGCGTAATATCTTCATTTGTAAGATCAGATCATAAGTCAGTCTCCTTTGATATAAATGCAAAGGCAGTACCGTCAACAAACCCTAAAACCCTAAAGAATTTTCCAAGAAAACTGCCTCCTATTAAGTGAAAGCATAGGTAATTTTAAAGCTCCCCCTAACCTCAAAAACACTGAGGTCTATGCAAAAGTATACATAAATGCCATGTACAGCCACTTAAACAACTGCATACAAGCAGGAGTACCTGACAAAACTAAACCCATCTTGCCGGAAAAACAAACAAACTTGGTGGACCCATTGCATAAATAGACTATACAGCAGAAGAAAGTAATTCCTGTCTAGAACTAAGTGGGAGGGAGCACAACAGAGAAAAAAACATCATTAGTCTCAATAGGCAAATCAAAGAACTAGTCAAGTCTTAAACAGCTAAATATGAGACTAAAATAGCCTCCCAAGCAAAGGATAACCACGAAGCATTTCTTAGTTATGTCCAAAATCTTAAGGGAAACACTCAGCAATATGCTGAGTTGGATGTAGATGGCACAGCCAGCAGAAAGAGCAAAAATGCTGGCCGATAAATTCAGGTCAGATTTCTCCCCCTCATCACCTCTTGTCACTCCCCATAATGTCTCCCTTGCCATTCCTTTGCCTGCTATCACAAAAGAACAGGTCACCACTGCACTCTCTAAAGCTAAAAACACAGCATCAGTGAGCCCTGACGGAATCCCAGGGTGCCTATTAAATAGTTTGTAACATGGCCTAGCAGATCCACTAAGACGTCAATTTAACCACAGTCTCCATACAGGCTTTGTCCCAGTAGAGTAGAGGACAACAGTCATTCCTCTGTACAAGGGGAAGACCATCAGCTACCCAGGAAACTAGTGATGCATAAGCCTGACTGGACTCATATTCAAGGCTAGACAAAAGGATAATCATGGACGTGATGAATGACGACGTACAAAATCTCCAGACTCTACACCCAACCCAGTTTGGTTTTGTCAAGGGCAAGTCCTACCTCCTCAATCTGGTGGACTTCTTTGAGAAGGTCATCAAGGTCATGGATAAGGGTAAGACAGAGCATACTACCTACCTTGACCTGGCCAAGGCATTTGACAAAATATCCCACTCAGGTAGTATAGATAAACTCACAAAATTGGGCATAAACCTTTATGTCACCAGATGGATAGCCAAATGGCTCACAGATAGGACACATGTTTAGACTGGGGGAATTCAAATCCAGCAAGAGGCCAGTCACCAATGGAGTACCACAGGGCTCAGTGCTGGTCTCCTGTTGTTTGAAATATACTTCTCAGATGTCAAGACAAATGTATATGGCCTTTGTCTGGCCAAGTTTGCTGATGGCTACAAGTTGGGGGCAATAATTGACTCCCCAAATGATGTTGATATCCTACAGAAAGGTCTGACACAGGCTAATGACAGGTGTCAGAGCCATGGCCACAATCTAAATGCAAAGAAGTGCATAAACTTGGGGAAATTAAATACCCCTGCAAACTGCAATGTTGATAGAACCCCCCCCCCACTAAGAGTGGACCCAGTGGTGAGAGATCTGAGTACTCAGATAGTAATCTGAACTTGGGCAACCATGTGTCCACGGTAAGAAGGAAATCCTTCTATGTGGCTCAGCTTATAAGTAAGGGCATGGCATCCAGATCTAAGTACGTCATACTACCACTGTATTTAGCCCTCATCTGACTAATAATCTAGTACAATGCACCCTTTGACATATACCTCATCAGGCACCTGCAACAGTTGGAACCTTCTCAGAGGTTTCTCACCAAAAAATACAGGTTATAACTAAAATGTTATATATGGACCAACTGAAAGCCCAATCACTTTATTCAATTTCCTACTAATTAATGAGGGGTGATCTGTGTCTGACCTACAAGGCAGTCTCTGACCCAGCCCTGATGGAAATATTGCACATTCACCAAACTAACTGCATGAGGGTTACTGACTCCAGAAATATAAACCTGATCTCTGACATGAATAGATAATTTTGGAGAGACAGATATATGTCCCAGAGATGGCTCCTCCTTTGGAATAGGCTTCCTATTCACATGAAGCAGAGGCCTTCCCCAACCATTTTCAAGTGCAATCTGGACCAATGTATGGGAAATTGCAAATTCACTCCTGGGGTGGCACCCATGTCCCTTATGGACAGAGGTAGTTTGTAAACATATTCAAAACCAGGCTTGCTGACCCTTGTTATCTTTCTCCAGGGGATAGAAAATTGTGTAAAATCTGAGTAAAACTGGTTAGGCTTGTAAGGGCTATTGAGCTATCAGCCTAGTAATCTCCTATGAAGCTATGAATCTATGTGGGAAGAATGAATAGGGTCTATGACATTGTCAGGTTTCACTGCTTGGAAGACATGCAGTAAACTGCATTTGGTTTGAGTACTTTATGTAAGGGTGTCTATTTGAATGAAGCCCTGTATACTGAAGCAACATATGTGATAATACCTGTCAGAAGTATGTATAAAGAACTGCAAAGCACTAACTAGATACCTGGTTTTTACCATGTGTGCGCGGGAAGTGTGAAGTAGGCCTTGCTAGCGTGCTGCTTGCATTTTCAGCCCTGCTTCTGTTTGTAACCCTTTAGCAGTCCATCTTTCCAGTGAGATATGATTTTTTTTTTATTTTGAGTCTACCTTAGAATCAGTTGGGTCATGATGAATATCTCTGCATTGGTTAGGATTTGCCATTATCCTATTATAAGATAAATGCAGGGAGGCTGCATGGCTGTTAAAAATTAAATAGCCCAACCTCTTTTTGAGAAAACATACTTATGACAGCTTCAAGATGCAGTCACCTTAATCTTCAGTTCTGGCATAACCACTTGAAAAATGGAGTTTAATGTTCACCAGAAAATGTTATTGTTTGCATTTGTTTATCAAGGTAGTCTGACTGGGTGGAAAGCTACCACTTTTCAGCAGAAGCCCAGGGAGAAAAGCTCCAGAAAATATTCAACATCACATAGAGAAAACAGTGAACAGAGGTATGCCATTAATCAACAAATATACAAAATTTAAACAGAATATCATCATTAATAACAGTGTCATATAATGAGCTATGAAACTTTTTTCCAGGGGAAAAGCTCCAGGGAAAAAAAAAGTTACATAAAGAACATACTTAATAAAGGTGTAAAAGTAATCAACAGAGATATATATATAATCAACAAATATACAACATTTAAAGGATCATTAATTAACAGCAGTATCTTCTAAAGAACTATGAAACATATTTGGAAAACAACTTGGTAGAAGGTGAAAAAAGGAGAAAATGAAGGATTAATAGTAAGAGGTGAAAGAGTGTGTTTTAGGATAGGTAGAATGAAGAAGAGGGAGAGGTAGGGGACAAGGAGGAGATGTTGCACCAATAAGTAAAGGTATAGTGCTTGGAAAGAACAAGAGACAGAAAGGGCAGGACATTGATTTTCCAGGAGTTGTGCATGGACAGAGCCAGGTACCTTTTAGGTATTATCTAGTCTGTGCCTTTAAAGAATTTGTGTTTAATGTGTTTTTTAGAAAGAGAGGAAGGGAGTTCCAAACTTTGGTCAGGAAACTGGAGTACAAAGAGTCACCAGCTGAGTTGTTAGCTCTTGTAACAGTTAATAATATTTTGCAAGTAGATCTCAGCTGTCTACTTGAGATATAAAGTTACAGAATACTTTAAAATAGGGCATTTGTTTGGATAATGGATGAGTTTATAGGAAGTGACTAGTTCGGGAAGTTTAAGGTATTTGTTAAGGTGTTTGTCTTACAAACACAAGGTGCAGGGTTTGAATCTCACAAGGGATAATTGGCTAGGCTTAAAATGGCTCGCAAGGGCAGTTAGCTTAGTACTAATCTATGAACCTATGTATTGCTCTAACAACTGAAGTTTTTTTTTTTTTTTTTTTAAGTTCAGGCAGTGATGTGTCCTATAGTGATGATTTGCATCAAATTATGCCATCTTCTTATAACATTGTTCCAAGCATGACAGCAATCTTGCTGAAAACACTGGACTGTGATGGGAACTGAACAGTGCATGTTTATAGCCAAATTGCAGTGTTCACAGGTTCATGTGTTCAATCTAGGTTGTTGATCCAGTGGGCCATCTGTAGACCAGCCAACAATCCCACCAATTTACCAAGACATAACTTAATATCAGACCCTGACATAGTATCAGTCCCTTTTACTAAGGGCAAGAGGGGTCAGACGGCGGGGGGGGTGTACTTAGGATTGTCTAGACAGTCATTGAGGTTATCCTTAAAAGCAGTCATAGAGCTACTCTATTTTTTCCTCTAAGAAGAGTCTATTTCATAAAAGAAGTACTCGCTGTGAAAGATATCAATCCCACCAACAGGTTTTATTTATGTTTTGATGGTAGTTTGGGTCTCTTGAGTCTGAGTTTAGGGTGGAGTTTTGTGGATGTGCAGGAGGTTACATAGGACAAGATCTTTCAAGGCTGTGTAGGCAAAGCAGAGATGTCCTCTCAGTAGTTGTTAGGAAACAGAAAAGAGTGCCAGCACTTTTTTGGGAAGGAAACTGCCGTTTCTCAAGTTGGGTCATATGCCTAACCAAGTGCATACCAAGGGGGTATTATATTATATAATTGGTCTAATAAGGGGAGGGGGGTAGAGAGTTTTTTATGACACTGTGTTAGCTTTATCAAAGCATAAACTGACTATGTACATATGGTCTTCTGATGTTTTGCTCAAGTAACTGGAGCAGGGGGTATGAAACCAGATTATCTAGTGGTAAAAATGAGGCAAATCTCTTCAAAATGAGAGGTACAGCAGTAATCACTGGGCCAGTGTGCAGTGTTTTGTATGGCAATGCATTAAAACTTTAGCAAAGTCTAATGAAATCATGTCCAAGCTCTTTCAATCTGCTGATAAACTCCATCATAAAATGGTCATATTGTTGCTAAATAAAGCCTGTATAAGCAATTTTGTGGATATAAAAACATTAGCAGGGCTACAGCTATGTGCTGAGGTCACTTAAATGGGTATAATTGTGAGCTTTCTATCCAAGGAATGTTGGAAAAAAATACAGATCTCTCATCATGACTTTCAAAAATAAATTCAGTGACCAATTGATCAAAATGGTACTCCTACCAAAATTTCTGTTTTATACAATAAGATAGTGATGGTTTCTATATGATTTGGGGTTACTCAGCCTTACATACATTGTGCCATTCAGTTTACCATGTGACTTCCCTGGCAGGGGGGACATTATATACCCTATTTGTCAGACAGTGCTTTTTGGTTATTAGGACTGTCACAAGGAAAGCAGACTGTACCGTGTTATTTTTGCATAATATACAAAGAAATTATAGCTGCAAAATTAGTGGTTTTGGAAGCACCTTACAGCTGATAGGAAAAGGAAATGTAGATTTATATTCATAGACAGAGCAATCAGAACAAGATATACAGGGGAAAGTAGGGAGGAAAACCACTTTGGACTACATTCATTCAGTGTTGGTTGGTTCATCTATATTATATATAGTAGACGGTCTAGCGATTGGAGACTGAGTAATGTTTATGAATGATGGCTATCATATGGCTGTGTTACATTTTCTTTGTTTTTTGTTCTTGTATTATGAAAGCGTTGAAACTTAATGAAAAAAGTCTGCTGTTAAAATTCCCTTGTCATAGACACTGCTTGAGTTATCAACCAAGAATAGCCCACACATTAAATAAATACAGCCTAGTCAGCTCTGAACATAGTGGGATGAAGCTCTGATTATAACTCATTTGTCTTAAGTTTCAGTAGTGGCCCTGATGCAATGAAGAGAAGAATAACGAGGTAAAGCCTACTTGTCTTTCTCATGGAGGAGGGAAAGGGGGGAACACCCACAGAACATATCTGATGCCTGTCTGATTGAAGACCAGGATGTGGTGAGAGACCCAAACCCAGTAGCATACAATCAGGGCTTCAGTTTGTGTGCGTGTGTGTGTGTGTGTGTGTGTGTGTGTGTGTGTGTGTGTGTGTGTGTGTGTGTGTGTGTGTGTGTGTATTTATGAGTACCACCACTGTATATCCACACAGACAGCTAGGTAATTCTGTACATTAGGTTGGCAAGACATAACATTCCAAGCTAGACCTGGCTATAGTATGAGAGTTTTTGCTTATCTGCTATTTCTCTACAGTCATGGGGGCCTAATGTCTGATGGTCAAAAGGAGCTACCCCCCTGGAGAGGGAAGACCTGCAAGGGGAAAATGGAACATCTACAACATCCCTCAGTTATTGTGGCCTGTGAAGACTAGAGCAGTCAGGCATGCATAGAACATGAAGTTAATTGAAGCTGTCCCTGTTAATCTTGAATGATTTGGATTTTTAAACTAGGTTATGAAAGTTGCTCAACACATTAAGGCTTTTCATTTCAGAATGCAAGTTATAATGGTTGTGGGTTTGAGTACCCCTGTTAAGTCTCATAACAGCATTGATAAGCAATGAAGTGTGTGCCTGGCAGTTAGCACAGAGGGCTAAGACTATGAACTATTAACGTGCTACTTCTTATGGTACAGTGTTTTCTATTGCCTACTGGGCAAGTCATGTAACTAGACAATACTTTGGAGCAGTTCAGAATTTGAGCTAGGCTCCTAAATGGTCTCCTCAGCACCAAGTAACTATCAGTGAACAGTTTAGCCCAATTTTCTACACCTAAAAGATAGCAGTTAGCACATGGAATCATTCAATAGACATTGTAACTGAAAGTGGTGTTCTGATATGGAAGTTAATAAGAGGGTACATCTTCAACTTTTATTTCATAGTAAAATAAGACAGCATAGAGGTGCAGTAAGTAGCTTTGCTACCTCACAGCACAAGTGCCGTCTGTGTTACTCCCTGTACTAGCATGGGTTTTCTCCAGGTACTTCAGTTTCCTTCCATGAACAAGGCTGATGTGTGACTTTAAATTCTCCTAGGAATGTAAGTATATGAGTGATAAGGAAGAAAGGCCTGGTAATTTACTCCCATTCCTTATTTCTCTTGTAAACTCTGTGGTGAGCAGCAACTGTTTTTAAAAGGTCAGTAAAGAAGTCAGATGTGACTTGTGAGTGTGACTGGATAGAAAGGAATTGATGTTATCTAGAATTTTTCTACACAAGTATGAACTATTTGTTTATTTATTTTAAGCAGGTGAGTGGATAGAACTCCAAAGACCATTTTAGCCATAACCTACATGCATACAAAAACAAGGTAATATGAAAAGAAACAGCTGAAACTACATGCAGAACAGTTACAGGGAAATGCAGGGGTAAACAATTGACTCAAAGTAATAAATATAAACGAAGAATCTGTGATAATTCATTGGCTGCAAAAGAAAAATTTTATAAAGAAAGAAATGGAAAGTCGGGTGGGCTAAGGGTGCCCTACAGTTTGCACTTCAGCCGTCTTACCAGGTGATCTTATTGAACCAGATGTGCTTTGCTATAAACATAGTCAATGACAATTATCAAATTCTTTAGTGTGCAAAAAATTTGACCTAGAAAGAACAAAAATAAAAGTCTGAGGAAAATGTTTAATTTGGAGTATTTATTGATGCATTTATAAAACAGTTATCAGATGCAAAATAAACATAGAAATACTTTTTCTTTCCCAACAAATTCCATGCAGGAGGAACACAATGCATTTTTCCATCGGATTCTTGTCAAGGAAGAAATTTGCCAATCATTTTGAACAACTAATTTTCAAGGGGGCAAAACATAATTTAAGACATAGGTGGGAATTTAATAAAGCTTACACATTTTTTTTTACCATGTAGGCATTGTGTGACGTTGCTTTCACGAAGGTATGCAGGTTTGCAATCCAGTAGGCACTGCTGGGCAGAGAGCATGCACGTGCCAAGATGAGAAGTTCCATGGCATGCAAATCACCTCATAAGCAGGTGAATCTCATGCAGATGATGCAGGTAGAGTGATTCAGCAAGCAGATAGGCAGCCCTGCAGACCCTGTATCAGTGTCCGTAATGTACACAAAAAAATTCCATGTACAGGAATGTAGACAGACAAAAGGAGCTGTAAAAATGTAGATAGATGGACAGAAATGACATACCATACACATATATGAGTGAAAGTATCCTTTGTGTGTCTCAAAAGTTACAGAAAATATGTTAAAATATTTTTTTTTTAATAATCTGGGCATGTTTGAGCTGTGCCCCACAGTGCTCAAACATGCCTTAAAAATATATATAAAAAAGTGGAAATAACAAAATTAATATTATGAGACAGAAATGTATTACAGGACCCTGCATGGAGTATCTACAATGGTTCATTGGTGTTGTTGATAATGTGGTAGGGCTTGGAACCATGTAGTTCCCAGGTTGTGAACACGGATCCCTATGCAAATGAGGTGGAGTTACTGAATCGCATAATGGATTAATTTTGTCTGCATATCCCATCTGTTTAGGCAGAGAACTATAATGATGTCCACACAGGAGGTAGCTGACTTCAGAAGAGGGTGTGTCCAATGACTACTAATTGCAGCTTAGCTCCACCTGTTTGCTCGGCATGCCCCCATGCTGAGAGTGGAAGTCTGGGGGGATGTGTGCACTGACTTTTAAGCTTTGTTTACCTATGGGACATGTGTTTCCGCATGTTTGCACAGCATGCCGCTGTGCTGAGAGTGGAAGTCTAAAGGAGGGGGGTTCTGAAGAAGCTCATGTGCATTAAAGTGAGTGAAAGCACTTAACAAAGTTACATTGGTAGTCCTGTGGTTTGATTTATTGTCTCTTTTTTTTTGTTTTGGTGCTCTTTTTATCTTATATATGTATACATATCCATCTGTCACTATCTGTCTCTCACATGCATAGTATATCTATCACTATGTAGTGTCAAATAGATATATATTGATATATACTATAGCAAGTCATATCTACATAACATATATACATAGCACACACACTCACATACACACACACACACACACACACACACACACACACACACACACACACACACAGTTACATTTATATATACATCCATGTTATATACAGAAATATGTGTGTAGATGTCTGTATTGCCTGACATACCCTAATAATGGTGAGTAAAGCTGCACTATCACACAGCCATACTGTTGCTCAAAGGATCCAAACTAAGGGTGCAACAGTACATAATCCACTTACCTACAGACCTCTGTGCCTGCTGGATGCCACCATGTAGACAGACACAGGTGAGCAGGTGGTGTAATGTATAATGTTGTCAATGCACATATGGATAGGGTACATTGTTCCTGGCCACAGATTTGCCCACCTAACTACAAGCAGTCACATATGGCCATACCGGTAACTGTACACACATAGCTAGGATAAAAAAAAAGTTATCTCACTGCTAGAATACTAGATGCAGATAACAGTACAAAGCAATATCACTCTGCAAGCAACAGATACTGTTCAACACAAATCTAGTTTGTGTAATGCACATGTACTGTGCCTGCAATCACATATACAACAGACTTAATCTGTAGCACGTGCAATAAGTACTGTGGATCTGCAGTGTATAAGAAAAAGATAGGTAGGGGTCTAATCTCACTCTAGCCCAGTTGGTGTGTGTCTGTATGTGTGTGCATATTCCTCTGCAAAACAATGGACATGATCTCATGGTCTATCCACCTGCAATGGTTATGTATTTTTGGGCCTGTAACTTGCTGCTGGCTTCCAAACTGCCCTCTTCTAAAAGGCCTGATGATGTCAGCCACCTTAAGACTACCAGCTGACAGTGTAGTATCAGATGTAAGCTGTGGTGCGTGCAGTAAGTGCATAAGACTTGATAAGTAGTGGTTCTAATCTCACTCCAGCCCATTTGGTGTGTGTATATATCCATATGGTGTAACCTAAACATAGGTAGGGTTTTGTAGGTTTTTTTTTTTTGTAGCGGGGTGATGTGCCCCCCCAAAGGACTGACCACAACAAGGCCTGATTATGTCATCAAGCATAATATGTCATAAACTGATACTACTAGCAGACATGAGGTGTGTTGCGTGCAACATGTACTGTGATCTGTAGTATGTACCATTACATAGGTAAGTGTTCACATCTACATACAGCTAACTTTCAATATGTGTGTGCCTAGCATGTCCTATATGCAGTGATTGGAAGTGGTGTTAGCCTCACTGTAGTCATGTTTGTGTGTGAGCCTATTACAGCATTGTACGTGATGTTATGGAACCATAGGATGTTTGAAATGAACTAGAATAATGGCCGTACAGCCCCCACGATAATAAACTTCGTCATACCCATACTAACAGGATCAGCACATATTGCCCCAGTCCAAGAAGGACACAGGCAGATGCTCTGTGTTGAGATGATGGTCACCCAGCCAATCAGACAAATGGCATGTACTGAGGTGCACTGATGTGGTCTGTGTGCCATTACACAGAGTTCTGTTCCAAGGGTATGTTTCAGTCTACTAAACAAATCTCTCCCACAAGCATGTAGTACTAATGTCACATACTAGGTTAATGTCCTTACAGTGAGTCATCTATCTACTATGTTATACAACCAATACAACATCATACAACATAAGGTACATAGATGTATGTGGTATACTCATGACAAATGCCAGTATACAGTATCTGTCAGTAGCCACTACAAGTGGCATGGTGAACCAATACTGGACTACACAAGAACATGTTAACTAATATAGTCACCCTGTCCATCAGACACATAGCTTCATTTCCCTGCATTGATGGTGAGGATGACAGGGTTGTGGCACAGGTATCATCACTTGCACAAGATGTTGTTTGGGGGTGAAGAAGGCCTAGGCTGGCCCAAACTGTAGACAGCATGTGTGCGAGTCAGGAGGGGAGCATGTAAGATGGACCATGGAGTGGCGTCGTGTGTGTGTCCCTAGGTGACCTGCATTTGACAGTGGAGTGTGAGTGTGTGCATGTGCACAGTCAAGCTCAGTGCTAGCTCTACACATGTGTATGTTGGACAGCTTTGGACCGTACATGGTAGAGTTGACAGTTCACCATCTCTGGCCCTGAACTCGGGAACTGGCTCAGCCAGGAGTTGCAGTGGCACCTCCATTCACAAGGTCAGAAGCTGTGCTAGTATGTGATGCTGACTGCTCTCTGCTAGGACCGTGTCCCCCACAGGACCACCCAGAACTATGAGCCCATGGCCTGTCATGTCATGCTGTTGACAGCACACTCCCCTCTGTAGCACTGGATGTACTGCCATTACAGGAGTGTGAGTTTGCACAGCCACGTGGACTCTCAAAGGATGGGGTTGCTGACCGACATCCATGGGTCCAACACTCAACTCCAATCACACGTTCCAGCACAGACAATGTGTGGTCCAAGACATACACTGTCTCAGCCCACCATCTGTCAGCTGCATCAGTGAACCTATCCAGGGTGTTTCCAATGTGGTGGAGGCAGTCACAGATGTCAGACTGTACTACATCCGTAACCCTAAGCATACATTTGGTGTTCTCTTCAGAATGTGGTTGTGCCTCCATGATGGCCTGAAACATGCACCACGTGACCCATGATGTGACACCTGCAACAGGTGGTGGATGGACAGCAGGCATCCTACAAGCACCCCTGTCAATCCGCCTGTGTGGAACCCCACCAGCTCTCTGGCTATGGCCAGTGTCTACACTCACTGGAGCCATAGTTGCCACACTTTCCTGTTTAATGTCCCCACCCGCTGACTGTCCAATATCTGTGGCCTCCAGGGACAGGGTATGTGTGGGGATACAGACTGTGAGCAGCGACAATAGGGGCAGAAGAGGGATATCTACCTCTGGGACAGAGTCAGCCCATGACACCCCCACCTGTGCCTAACTGTGGCCACCATCATCATCAGAGTCCGAAGAGACACTGACATTAGGTTGTGTAGGGGACAGACACCCACACCCACAGTCTCCTGCAACAAGAAAGAAAAATGCAGTACATTAATACCTGCATTATTGTGCATAAAAAGCCTCCAAGACTAATAACAATGAATACCTACAACTGGATTAGTAGTCAAATAACTTTCTTCTCTACTTTCGTCCACAAAACACTTCCTCGGAACAAAATACAAATTCAGCTGAGGAGCTTTATAATAATCACTTGAAGTATATCAAGTAAAACATAACCAGTAATATTTACCTTTTGATTAATTAGCATGGCACTATACTTGAAAAAACAACACATAAAAACCCAGTACAACTCTTAACAAATATATGGAAATGCACATTTCATTGCCTAATGTATTTAACTTCAACCTGTTGAATTTTAAAAGGCATTTTAGATTCCTTGCCACATTTAAACCAGGTACCTTAGCTGCTCTTAACTGTAACTGCCAAAGTGTATCTGTTTGTTAAACTACACTCGTGTGACTACCCATTCTAGAAACCTTAGGTACCTGTTCCAGACTGGAATTTAAAAGCATGTTACGCTGTTTACACACACAGTTATGTTTACATAGGGCATTATTCTGATCCTTAACCACACTAGAATATAATTGTTCCTTAAAAAAAACAAGTGTCATGCTTACCAGGAGCAGAACAACAGCCTTGGACAATACCTGACGGACCTGTGAAAAGTGGAGGATTTCACAACAGTTTTACAACACTGATTTTACAACAATTTCACATAATGTGGACTTATATAACTACCAAGATGCTCTGTAAGTGGATTTGGTAATACATTGCATTCCAGGTAGTCTTTCTCTGGTAATCCTGTGACAGAAGGATTTGGCAGTTTTAATTATATTACAAGAAATCATGACACTTGAGAGGCATGTTTGTGTACAGTACATATAGCTGTCATGGCTTATTTGGGAGGCATAGGGGTTATAACTCAATAGCTGTGATTGCAGGGGACATCTGCAAATAATGTAATAATTGGCTGCAGCAACTTAGTACAGAGATGCAAGAAATGCAGCCATACTGCAAAGAAACAGATTTTGAATCAACAATTCTGGTGAACACTTTCTTGCTATTGATTTTAAAATTTTGCGAAATCTAAACACAATATCTGTTCATAATATGGGCTGCCTTACCCATATATCATTTGTTCCTGGTGAGACAGAAAATGTGAGCATTACGTGACTGATACTGAAAATTTACTGCTACACACCTCTGAATTTGAATCCTGGACTGTATGTGGAAAAATGTACTGTGTATAAGGCATTTAACAGACTGAGCTACTGAGCCACTACTGAGTGACTGATTCTGGCCTAAAGATAATCTGGAACCATACTATTAGCTGAGCAATATAAGTTACAAGACATTCTTTTTGCATTCTAGAACTATTACAGTGTTATAATTAACTGCAGTGACTGTAGAACACACATGCATGGAATACAACCATACTGCATATATTAATACAGCTTTATTTTAGAATCAACAATGCTGGTGAACACTTTTTATTTGTATTGCTTTGAAATATCTGTGAGGTCCACACACAATATCTGCCCATGGAGTGGGCTACCTCACCCATATACCTTTATTACCTGAAGTAGGAGGAAAAGAGAGGATTATGGCACTGGTATTGGCCTGGACACAGCGTTGGACAGTACTATGAGTTAAGCAATACAGTTTGCAGGCCATTAGTTTTGCATTCTACAGCTATTACATTGTTAAACTTGACTGCAGCAACCTCACCATTAGACAATCAATGCATACAGCTCTACTCCAATGGTTATTGCAACACAATCCTGCTGTGCACCATTTTGCTTACTGTTATTGGTATTGTTTATTGTTTATTGCACTACAGTTGTTATTGTTCCTTTATTGCACTACAGCTCTAATTGCCCATTTATTGCACTACAGTTTATCTTGTGTTTACTTTATTGCACTAAATGCTTTACTCTTTCTTGCTTATAGCACTGCAGTTAGCATAATACATCTGTACTTACCACGCTCATGGTGCAACCTGGCCAGGTGCCAGCATGGGACTCAACATTGCCAGCCTTCTCAGCTGCAGCTGTTGGGGGAGAAGCCCACCATTATGCATACCAGTTTTTCAGACATTCAGCTTGCATATTGGTAAAACTGAGGAAAAAGTACTTACATATTTGTGGGGCATTCCCTGCTCTAGCTTCTTGGACCCAGGTGTCCAAGGTTCCCCTCTTTCTCCTTTTCAGGTCTTCATAATGGCAATGACACTACTCACCTGTGCAGGGGATACCAATAACACTGGTGAGTTTCCTGGTCAAATAGTCACAGGCCTCAAGCTTACACTGTGAGCCGTGGAAACCATCCTGCAGCAGCCTAGGTTCATGTTTTTTTACCAGGAGCCCAACCATAGCCTTGGACTCCTGAATACCCCACTTCTGCCCCCAAAAGCGCACACCTTCACCAGCACCACCTGCCATATCAATAGTCGATTGAACTCCAATGAATGGTACAGAATCCCTGTCTATTGCACTTAATCTAGGCTGTTTTCCTGTCCTTACACGTCATTGAGCAACATTAAAAAAGTGCCGTGTTGCTTAGCAGCGAGCAAACCAGCTAAGCAGAGCTGAGCAGTGCGAAAACTCGCACAACCATGGTTTTAGCATAGCTTAGCAGCACACAAAAATTGGTAGCCGTTAGCATGTTTGTTCATTGCTTAGCATGGTTGAGCAAAGCTTAGCAGAGTGCAGCAGTGCCATATTTCACAATTTTTTAATTAAATTAAACAAAACTTTTATATTAAATTCCAAACATATTCTGCCTGTTAGGAGCTCAAATTCAGGACCTACTACACATACGGTCATAACTCTACCCATTTAACTACTTGGATATTATGAAAGCTAGCATACCTTCACATATACTACTAGGTTACCTCTTAGCATTGCTGAGCACAGTGCCACACTGTGCAAACATATGTAAACAAACCTATAAATAAATAATTACATCCGGTTTCTATTTTTAGATGTCTGGCAGGTGTCGGCTATGTATGTATAAGTGGTTCTTGGCTCTGCAGCACTCCATGCTGCACCACACAAATGGCAATTAAAAAAAAAGTCACAATGAAAAAATAAAATAATTAATTATGATAATTGATTACATCCGGTTTCCATTTTTACATGTGTAGCAGGTGTCAGCTGTCTATATGTAAGTGTGGCTTTGCATTGCTGCACTCCACTTCATGAAACGCAGACTTGTATATTACACATTTGACACAATTCACAGTATTTCAACAGTGGTGGGGTGAATTACAAGGAGTCATACCCTGTACATAACATTTCACTGGGTATCCACAACCACGGGTAGTCTCTACACATTTCCATACACTAATTCAATATCCCTATACTCTCCTTTGGCAGCATGTCCTCATTTATATGGATGGCATGCTGTCGAGGGGGAACCATGGCCATGTACATGGATACATTCCATGTAGGCTCTACATGGAGCCTACAAAGATTTTATTAAATCCTGGGGACAAACTTTCATTTATAAAGAATCCACAGCTGACGCATGAGTTAAATATATGGATAGCACTAAAGAATACTCAAAAATTGACACAAAACATAAAAAGTAGTTTGATTTATTTAATCCACTGTTAGAGCAAATGGGATGCATAAATTAAGACAAATAAATATTTATGGGACTCTAAACCTCATAGTGCAAAAAATCTGGATAAAGCCTGACAAAATGGGGGGACAAAGGCCCAAAAATTGGAACAGATTTTAAATACTGCTCTTATAAACTTAGAAAGTTGCTAGAATAACAGAATTTGTCTTAGTATGCATTTTTCCGATGAGTATGAAGTCTGAAACACAAATGTATATCATTATTTATTGATTTCAGTCCTGAAATCATCCCAGTAATTTGCCAGAAAATCATACATTTTATTAGGAACAGGCCAAAAATATGAGGCAAAAATCTGAACATTCTGCCAAAATCTGGACAGTTGAGAGTCATGACTGCAGGTGGGCTTTGAAATATATTCTTTGAATCATGTGCATATTTTCTTATAAGATTTTTTATTCAATCATTTCAAATGCTTATCTGAGCAGTCCCTCCTGGGCAGAGCTCATTAACAAAGGAATCCTGGATGTGTGGAGGTTGAGGTTCTGTAATAATAACAGACAGTACAGAAAAGTTGCATTATTAAATTGTAACAATACATTTAAAAAGAAAAAGGTAGTAGTCATTATAGTAGCATAAAATTGTTCTAGACAGAAGGCGAGATTCCAGAAAAGTTGTTTTAAGTGTAAGTCTGCCCTGATTCCGAAAGACTTGGTTTCAGTCAAAGTGATTTACTTCTACAAGCCTACTTGGGAGGCAGGATTCCAAAACACCTGCTTTCAGGCTGCTGTTTGTTTTGTATTGTATCAATGTGAGGTACAAATTTGCAGTGCAATATGTTTAAGCCTTAGTATTAATAATAATCACCTGTTCAGGAATCAAATATTTCAGTCTATCAAAATATACACATTGTCTCACGCTACAGTGAATTATTCTGCACAGATAACTGAGGAAACAGTAGGGAAGCATTTACAAAAGTTAGATTACAGGCAGGAACATTATCCTGAACTCACACAAAAATGGAAGTAGACCATTTATGGTCCACATTCCTGATCAGCTTTTAAATTTCATTGTTTTATCTAAAAAGCAATACATCTATAATTGTAATATGTTCCTGAAATGAGCATAGAGACTATACATATACCTGCAATGTCACTTAAAAACTGAGTCAGATTACAGTGTTCAAAATGAACTATTCTTAAGCTAAGTTAGCAGCTAACAGTTACATTGTGCATCAGACAGCACAACACAATGGGCAGCTGAGTGCAGTGATTCTACTAGGAGAAAGATACAGCCTTAACAGCATAATGGAAAGTTAATGCTTCTGAAAATGCATGTCAGAATATCATGAATAATACCTGTATTCCTTTATTATTCACATGTGCTTATTAATGCAGCATGTAGCTTTATAACATATAATTCAGGTGTATAATGTGGGTTTTATTATTTCATTTTGTTATCAGAAACTCAAAATTCATATGGTTGAGACAATATGATCAAGTCTCCCAATCCCCACTGTATCACAATCTACATAGAACTGTTTCAATAGGGAATTTATCTTTTTCCCCACTTTAGTGCGATTTCAGAGTTGGTATATATGATTTGTAGGGGATGGGGGGTGCAGGGGGGATTGCCCACTGTCATAAACATAGTTGTCTATTTTTTTTTTTATTTTGTGTTTTCAGAAACTCTATCATATGGTCTCAACCACATGAATTTTGAGTTTCTAAAAACTCGATAGAATAATGTAAACCTGTATAATGTACAGATATCCTGGAATTGGAAGTACTTCTCATAATGTGAAATATGATTAGGCCTGTAAAAGCGATTAGATCCTGACTCTCAAAGTCTTCGATACATATATTTTTCCTTTAATTTGAATGTGAATGACAATTTATCTGTAAGGTCTCTGCACCTGTTTAACTTCTTTCTATAATGTCTACTCAGTGACAAACCACAGGAGGAAAACATTATGTTTCTACTCTGTTACAGCTAAAAGACCTTAGACATGTCATCCCACAGCAAATGAATTTAATACACAGATGTATGGCATTATTTTAAGGTATATATCTTGTACAAAGATGGTAGCAGGTACTCTAAAACTATAGTATAAGTTTCTGTTCTGATGTACTGAATTATGGCAATCTGCAAGAGGACAGAATATGTTAATTTATTGGCATTTTATATGTTTTAAGGATGAGGCATATAGAGAGTTGTGTGAGAGATTGGACACTAAAGAGGGAGAAAAGGACCTGTACCGATTGGATAGACAGAGGGACAGAGCTGGGAAAGATGTGCAGCAGGTAAGGGTGATAAAGGACAGGGAGGGAAACGTACTCACAAGTGAGGAGAGTGTGTTGAGTAGATGGAAAGAGTACTTTGAAGGGCTGATGAATGAAGAGAATGAGAGAGAGAGAAGGTTGGATGATGAGGGGATAGTGAATCAGGAAGTGAAGCAGATTAGCAAGGAGGAAGTAAGGACAGCTATGAAGAGGATGAAGAATGGAAAGGCTGTTGGCCCAGATGACATATCAGTGGAAGCATGGAGGTGCTTAGGAGAAATGGCAGTGGAATTTTTAACCAGATTGTTTAATGAAATTTTGGAAAGTCCGAGGATGCCTGAGGAGTGGAGGGAAAAGTGTTTTGGTACCTATCTTTAAGAATAAGGGTGATATGCAGAGCTGTAGTAACCACAGAGGGATAAAATTGATCAGTCACAGCTTGAAGTTATGGGAAAGAGTAGTGGAAGCTAGGTTAAGAAGGGAGGTGATGATTAGTGATCAGCAGTATGGTTTCATGCCAGGAAAGAGCACTACAGATTCAATATTTTCTCTGAGAGTGTTGTTGGAGAAATACAGAGAAGGTCAGAAGGAGTTGCATTGTGTCTTTGTGGACTTAGAGAAAGCATATGACAGGGTGCCTAGAGAGGAGTTGTGGTATTGTATGAGGAAGTCAGGAGTGGCAGAGAAGTATGTAAGAGTGGTACAGGATATATACAAGGGTAGTGTGACATTGGTGAGGACTGCAGTGGGAGTGATGTCAACGTTTAAGATGGAGGTGGGTTTACATCAAGGATCAGCTCTGAGCCCTTTCTTATTTGCAGTGGTGGTGGACAGGTTGGCAGATGAGATTAGACAGGAGGCCCCGTGGACTATGATATTTGCAGATGACATTGTGATATGTAGTGAGAGTAGGGACCAGGTTGAGGAGACCCTGGAGAGGTGGAGATATGCTTTAGAGAGGAGAGGAATAAAGGTCAGCAGGGCTAAAACAGAATATATGTGTGTAAATGAGAGGGAGGGTAGAGGAATGGTGAGGATGCAGGGAGTAGAGTTGGTAAAGGTGGATGACTTTAAGTACTTGGGATCAACAGTTCAGAGTAATGGTGAGTGTGGAAGAGAGGTGAAGAAGAGAGTACAGGCAGGGTGGAATGGGTGGAGAAGAGTGTCAGGAGTGATTTGTGACAGACGGGTACCAATAAGAGTGAAAGGGAAGGTCTACAAGAGGGTAGTGAGACCAGCTATGTTATATGGGTTGGAGACGGTAGCATTGTCGAAAAGGCAGTAGTCAGAGCTGGATGTGGCAGAGTTAAAGATGTTAAGATTTGCACTGGGTGTGACTAGGATGGACAGGATTAGGAATCAGTATATTAGAGGGTCAGCTCAGGTTGGGCAGTTTGGAGACAAAGCAAGAGAGGCGAGATTGCATTGGTTTGGACATGTGCTGAGGAGGGATGCTGGGTATATTGGGAAAAGGATGCTAAGGATGGAGCTGCCAGATAAGAGGAAAAGAGGAAGGCCTAAGATAAGGTTTATGGATGTGGTGAGAGAGGACATGCAGGTGGTTAGTGTGAAAGAGCATGATGCAGAGGACAGGAAGAAATGGAAACAGATGATCCGCTGTGGTGATCCCTAACGGGAACAGCCGAATTAAGATGATGATGATTGGCATTTTATGTTATACTTCACTCTGGAGCTGTGAATGGTGATGGAAATATTGCATGGAACCAACTGAGGCTGAAAAAATGGACTGCTTTGGGTCAGCAAACACATCAATTTTACAGACAAATAAATAAGTGAAGCGACTTTAAAATTAAACTCCTGGCCATCAGTAATGTAAGAGGAAGTAAGTAGTATTAGTCACCAAACAGTGGAAGGACCACTACTATAAAAGACTGAGGAGCTATATTAGTCTTACTCTAAGCTTTTAATTTTACAAGGAAACTTAATGTCATGTGTACATTTCACAATGCACTGTGTTTAAACTACTTAAAATCACATTAAGTATTATGAGTATGGAAGTAAATTTAGAAAATAGCAAAGGTGATAAGAACTCAGTGAGAGCCAGAAATGACCTAGGTATGTAAAAACGTGCCATTAAGATCATTCTGCATCATCGATAGTAACAGACACTAGCTACCTCCAGGAAGGATGTAATGCTGTAATGCTTTAATACATCCACCATAAATTAATTCAGTTGGCCATTGCTAATATGTAATGTTTACATAACACAGTATGACTTAAAGCTACAAGAACCCAATAACAATAATAGTATGACAGGAAGTGTGATGTTTACATTGACAACAAAACTGAATAAGCATGGTAAAGTAATTAAAGTAACATGCCTTCCTATTATTCAGGTGAATTTCTATCTATCTAAGACTATATGGGGAAATTTCTTGGGAGAAAATTATTTTTCAGACTCTCTCACGATGAGAAGCCTCACCAAATAAAAGAGTGGAGTCCCCCCAAAACATGATTATACACTTGTAATAAATATTTCGCTTAGTGCATATTCTCTTTCTTCTGCTTTCCATTCATCTACACATATTAATTAGCCATTATACTTCTATAGTTCAGCTGCTCCAAAAATAAAAAATGACCAAATAGTAAGGTTCTAAAGAAAGAAGTTTGTCAAACGCTTGTGGGTCTTCTCTAAATCTGACCTAGGCTCCATTAGGGAAAGGTGGTCTTACCAGCTGGAAAATGCTGTTCTAAATCAGTTTAAGAGACTTTAATAGGGAGAATTACCTTCCTTATAAAGTTCAGAACATAATTTGATATGAGTAATGGAGGCACGCAAGGACTGATATGACTAATGGAAACAGCTGACAGCTGTGTTGGTGAATGAACTGTCACTTGTGCATTATATTACTTGTATATTTGTTATACGTTTGTGGAATGTAAATATTATTACTATAACATTGGCACTGAGAACAAAGACAGGAGATCAAGTTTGGTCAGTTACTGTCTTATGAGACGATCATTATAATTTACAAAACTGAAAGACTGCTATACTTTAAATACAAATAATAAAAAATGTATTTAAAAATGTACATGCCAGATATGCAGAAAGTATATATGGGTTATACATGCCCTCTCCTATGTCCTAGCTCCATACCCTAGCTCTTTTCCCCAGCATAGCAATGGGACATGATCATACATATAAGGTTCATGGCAACACCAAAAGAACAGCCTACATCCAGGATAGTACATGTCTCCAGAGTTATCCATGTCACTAACTGCACATATATCACCATACAGGATATATATATATATATATATATATATATAAAATATGGATATAAAGGACATGTGGGTATGTGGCATATTACTACATAACATGCATCACAGAAATGCCATGTTGTAGTATATGGCATGAACATTATTATATAATGTAACTGTTAAAAATGCACCGATTATATAATTGCACCAGGCCCAGAATTTACTCCTGATCTCTAGTCTGTGTGTGAAAGTTTACATAATCTTTCCACATCTCTCTGTATTTTTCCCAGGTACTCTGGTTTCATTCCTCCTTTCCAAACTTAAAGGTTGATTGCTCCCTTTAATGTGTCTATACAAGTTATATTTCCACAAACACTGCTGCAAAAATATGTTAAAAGTTCAAAAAAAAAACATAAAAGCAAGTGTCTGTGAGTGATTTTGATGCTGTAGAAATAATTATAAACAGAGTATGCACTAGTCACACAAGACAAAACACTTGATCCATACATCTTTTTTTACACTGGGTGCTTCATTACAGGGGTACCTAAATGTATAGCCAAGGTGTTCAGCTGGTTAGGGAACATTGACACAGAATACCACCATCTGGGTCTGTCTCATGTTAGGTGCTTGTCTACTACTGCTGGAAGCTGTCTGCCATACATGAGTGGAATGCTGTGGTTCTTCATTGGGGAGCCCTGGTATTTACCAGCAGGGTACTAAAGTGGATGGTGGAAATAATCACATTTCAGCATGACAGAGCTGACAGGTATGTCTGCAACACTAGATGAAGCACTGTTATAAGCAACAGCTAGAGGCAACAAGAACACTATTAATAAAACATCATGTCAACATCCACTCACACCTATGCCACATCCTGCAACAGACCTTATGACAACGATTTGCATCCCAAATGGCATATGCAAATAAGGCCAAATGTCTGCCATAACTGGCTGCAACAGTTCACAATTGTGTCCCTAAAAATGAATCCCAAGTACTGATTGTGTCCTGTGTGGTATATATCCATGAAGGCATTTTTCTGACTGATGTCCCATGTGGTGTCCATCACTTTACTATGGTGTTTCTTGAATGCTATACTTGTCAGGCCCAAGATAGCCCCAGCAGTACTGGCATGAGACCACATTATCTGGCAGGACACTTGCTTACTGGACAACACAAGCAGCCATTGCTTTAGAAAAATCTCACAGACCCCACCATAAGCAGGAGCTAAAGATGCCCCTCTCACATCAGCCACTGCATGTGTTCCTAACTCAGTTTTTTCCTGCACTCGTGGATGTATGTTTTGAACATCACCATCACTGTCTGTATTCCCAGTGAGGGACCATGACCCAAAGTTCATCTGTGTTTCAGGAACCTACATTTCTACCCTGCCAATTGCTTTAGTATGTGGCACCAAAACAGGTAATGTGGAGCCATTTGAGCAGTGCCCACCAAATGCATCCTGTTCATCAACAGATGTGGCTTGAATCTCTGCCACATCAACTGCCACCTGACTAGTGTCCTCATATAAAGCATCAGATGAACATTCAGAAGGGGGTACAGTAGGCTGAGAGACTTGAGCACTAATTGCTCCAAGCAATGTACCAACATAGGTGATCCCAGCCCTGTTGCATGCATCTGTAAAAGACACTCACAGCATGCAGTTGCTCAGATATACTACCTAATATAAATGAACAGCTGTGCAACATGTGCCAGTCAAGCACCTCATATAATCAATAGCACATAAATGTGGCCCATCTCTTCAGACAATAGTAATGTGCTGTACACTATGCAGACCTACAATGGTATGCACCAGTTGTGAAAAAAACACCATATGCCAGCTGCTCTTTGCCTTTTAACGAACAGAATACAAAATAATATTCAAGGCACATACATATAAACATGCATACATATATGATTCACTACATGGATGGTCATTATCTTAATGGAGTGTGTGAGATTTCTGTGTTCCCTCAGAAATGGTTTCTACAAAGATGTGGATGACAAATGCAAACATTTTAACTACAGCCATGAGGAACATGTAGAGACAGAATAAGGATCTGACTGACACGGCATATACTTCTATGTGCAACATACATAACAGCTTCAGGTATTATCAGTCTTTATAACACATAAGCATGAACACAAGAAAGTGCTTTATCTCTGTAAAGACTGCAGATGTGGGCAGCTCACCAATGACACTATGTGCATGAGCTTTGGCCTCCAATGAAGCCTTCCTTTCATATCAATGACATGACTCTGACAGACTATCACTTTTGTCTTTCGGCTTTCCCTGGTTAGAGATCACCATAGCAGAACTCCAGTCCGCTTATAATTGGCAGTAGATTTTTTTACGGTGCCGAGTTGCCAGCCCGATGCCCAACCTTCAACGAAGGTACACCCATTCATGCACGCACCTACCTGCATGTCTTTCAATGTCACTTGACTGTGGGGAGGACATGCAGATTCCACACAGAGGGCACTCCAGCTGAGAATCAAACCGGAGAAACTCTTGCTGTGAGGTGACAATGATAACCGCTGCACCACCGTGGCCTACCCTGACAGACCATCACTGTCCAACCATAACTACCAATTACATTTATGCAATGAACTCTGTTGTCCCTTAAGCAAAGCCTCTGAGACCTGACATGCTTTTACCCCAGTAGACACAGCCATGCTCACTGTGGGTTTCCATGAGGATGCTTTCCTCTCTGAACTGCAAGTTATATCACTGCTAACCACCTTCCACCTTAGAAGACATTGAGAACATTAAAAGGTCCATAGGCTATAAGCCATACTTTAAAAAAATAATAATTTAAAAGCTTTTTTTGAATATCCTGAAGGTTATGACATACTGATGTCAATAGCTCCTTCAGCAAAAAAGTGTGGTGGATATAAACTATGTTCATACATTGGTACCACACTTCACGGTTATACCCTTATCCTATAGAAGCATAGTTTTATATTTCCTTGCCTCAATTGCAATACAAAGGCAGTAGTATATATATATATTGCCACCTGCACAACATGGATGACTTATTATATAGGGAAAACTGAAAGAGCAATAAGAGAGAGAAAGGCATACTTTTTTATTTATCATTTGTTGACCGGGAAAGTCTGACTAGGTTCCACAGAGTCTGTTTTCAGCGGAGGCCCAGGGAGAAATGCTCCAGATGCATGTCTTTGGAATGTGGGAGGAAACTGGAGTAAACCCACGCAAACACAGGGAGAACATGCAAACTCCACACAGAAGGCACCCCAGCTGAGAATCGAACTGGTGAACCTCTTGCTGTGAAGCAACAATGTTAACCACTGCACCACTGCGCCACCCTTAACCTCTTATTGCAAAAATTCTGGACAAAGCATAAAATAATGGGGTGACAAAGGTCCCAAAATAGGGGCATATTTTAAATATTGCCCTTATAAATGTAGAAAGTTGCTTAAATTACACAATTTGTGTTAGCATGTATTTTCTGAATGATATGAAGTCTGAAATTCAAATCTATTCCATTATTTAGTGGCTTCAGTCATCAGTGATTTGCCAGAAAACCATAAGAACAGACCAAAAACATGAGGCAAAAATTTGGACAGTTGAGAGGTATGGAGAAAGGGTTTATGAACATTTATGTTGTATTAAGAAACTATATGATAAGAATGTTCTGAATAAATGTGCCAAAAATGTTATGTACTTAAGAAATGCAGTTTCTTTGTATTAGATTGAATAGGTATGAACCATGTGGTAGGGCAATGGGAAACATGACTGGAAATTAAGGAATGTTTATGGCAGTTTAGAGTAGATGCCTGTTCCCCTCCAGGCATTCATGAAAATACTAATATAAACTGTATCTTGTGTTGGCAGGCTGCTAAGATTTGAATGTTTATGAATATTTATTTTTGTTGTTGTTTAATAGGTGTTTTACTGTTGCCATGGTTTTGTATTATCAGCGTGTACCCTTGTTCTTACATATGAATTTAAGTTTTGAATGTTATGTATTTCTTTAAAGACTGCTTTACTTATTAACCATGCAACTGCTGTTACTGCTTAAGTCAATCAGAAAGCCATTAATGAATTACATTCTTGTGATGTCCTGATTTATGAGACAAAAGCATTTGATCTTAATAAACAATTGCTTCCTACAGTTTCCTGTAACCTGATGATTTTGGTTTGTCCAAAGTATTTTGCTTTGGGATACCATGGCATCCATTTTTGGTTGTTTGCTGTCCCTTTCACATTATCAATCCTTACAGCCTTCCCTGTGTTAGCCTCAAATCTCTCTGCAGCATAATCTGCATGTGGCCATATTAGGATCACCCTTCTGTGAGTTATTCCTTCATTGTCACAGAACTGTGTGAATTGAGAGCTGTTATTTAGTGGATCATTATCAAACAAGCGATGTTGTATAACAAAAGTGGATATAATCTTCTCCTAACACATTAATTGCAACATTAGCTAATGTGGATATTACAGGCTGTACAACTAGAAATACATAATTATTACTCAGTAGTACCAAATATCCTTTGTTGTTGACTGGACCATATCTATAATTATATTTAGTCCATAAGGTTTTGATAATTGTGACATCTGGATAGGAACACATTTATTTTGCTATTTCTTGAGCCTAGTAAGATAATGTTTTCTGTATTTCTGATTGTTTCAAAATCAGGACTTTTGGCATAGAACAGCTTTCAGCAGGTATACATTATCTTCTGCTATTCAATCCATTCTACCTGTCTTCTGTCTTTCCATCATAGGTGAGTTAAATATCATTATTACTTCCTTATCACAGCTGTGAACATCATGAATAAGCAGAACACATGAATCAGAAAAACAATTCAAAGTGAACTTCAAATCCTGCACTTGGATGGAGGGCAAAATTACCCTCACCCAGTTCCATGAATTTCCTTACTTGCTAAAATCAGCTCTCAGGTCACTGTACCATAGAGAAAATGACATTTTCACTGAAGTGACCTCACTTACAAAGTATGCTTTTCACACTTAGTGATGGTGACAAAATTGGGCATCACAGTTAGTGTAAACTGCCATATCTGCTACTTCAGTTGACTTAGCTAAGCTATAACTTAATAGCGAAAATCTTGTCCCATATCACATAAAATGTTCCAGCTATTCTCTCTTTTATTGTTGTCTGTCTCACAGCAACCTTTTGCAGGGTCTATGAATGATACACATAATTTTACACTACTGCTGCAATTTTTGTTGTCGTTTTAACTTTTTGAAAATGTTACTTATAATATTTATAGAGGCAGCAGATTATATTAACAGACTTACTTCCCCTTTCATTAGTTTTACTATTACACCATTTTCTGTGTCATTTTCACTCTCATATATTGTCTTCATGTGCTTTACTTGTATGTTTACCTTTTTCACCTACTTCTATGTCATTATGATTTTCATTACATACATGATGTACATAAATCCTTCTTCATTATAGATTTAATCTATCTCTTGCATTAATGGACCTCTTATACACTCTGAAAAAATGGTTTATTATTTTGAATTTTGAGCATATTTTTCATCTGCCTAGACATTGTCCTTGTGGATGAATTGTTCCTCATGGTATCCACATACTGATCTGTTACTTGCAAGCTCTTTTCTTGAATTCATACATATGGCTTCTGACTCACTTTCATTCTTTCACTGTTTGACATCTCTTTCATTCTCTACTGGATTTAAACTTCTTTTGTCTGTATTGTTGTCATTTGTAGTAATATGACAAAGGCAAGGATAAACTTTAATATTAAACCTGTCTCAGAAAATATCTCCCCCTAATTCTTCCTGGACTGCAAGTTTTAATTATTTGCATCTTTGTCTCTATAGCAATGTATAAAAAACTCAGTTTCTCAAAATGAACTTGCCTAGTGTACTACATTTGTATGGTTTCATGTTCTTCTTGCATTACATTTATAAACTTTAAAACAACACATTTGATAGGGTTAAAAGTGCTTGTATAACATTTGAAGATTTATAGATTTTTCACTGGTGTGTATCATAGTTTCATATATAAGGTAAATCTGACTTTAGTACATAAACAATAATAAGATAGTAAGCCTTTCATTTTTAATACAGGGCTATTCACATACTGGAAATTTTCAATCTGTATTCCTATTCCGTGGCTCAGTTAATGCACTGACTATGATTTTACTTCTCTTGTAATGCTTTTAAACATTTATAAAAGAAACTTAACTTCTGTAGTGATTGCTTGAAATCCATATTTGTGGGTGCAAATTTCATGAGCAAAGGAACAGCCAACTTTGAAAATGATAAAAAATACTTAACTTTTACACTTTAAAGTTTTTTATTGCTATGTTTGGAAGTGTATTCTCTTATTCTTGAATGAAGTGAACCACTGGGGTTCCTTTTGTATTTTTAATAACTATAAGTATGATCCCCAAGCAATGGGAATTTAAATGCAATGTTAGGGAAATACATACTAAGCCCAGACTTGCTGTATCGCAACTTATTCCCTCTTCTCTAAGATAGAGCAATCTCTGAGTTAGTATATGTAAGTAGTGGGGGTATGAGGAGCGGAGGGGGGCTTCCCTCCCTGTAAAAATTACATTTAATGTGTAATATCAAGTTTCACACTTTGTTGATTTTTTAAGAAGATGATACTTAATTTTTCTTGCACTTTCAAAACTCACAGTACAGTCTTGAACTTCAAATAATTGTTGAACTGTTGGTCTGCATGCAGGTCAGAACTATGAAGTTTTAGTGGTAATAGTATGGGCTCTGCTTTCACTGGCAGGCCTTTTCCATGTCTTAATTATAAAACTGATTCCACATTTTATTCAGAAGAACATAGCTTAATTTATTAAAAGTGTAATGCCACATTTTGTGGAGAACAAAAGTGTTGTGTGAATGACTGCAGCACCACAAAAGCCTAAATGATTAAAGATAACAGAATCACAAGCTGCCCATCTCTTTCTTGCCCACAAACTGCTCTACACAACCTTCGGCCAAACTCATGTTCTGGAAAACCACATCCTCATCTATGACCATTTTCATCTCCCGCTATCTAAATACTTAAAATCCTTAAGAAAATGCAATGTTTTCCATCCTCATTGGCCAAATGTGGAATAAATAAGCACCAAATATAGGCAATTACATTTTTCTGCTATAAAAGACAAATTTCTTTACAATCACCTGAATTCACCAACAACCTATTACTGCTGTTTTCCAAAATTCCAGCTCCAAATTCTTTCCATTCCGGTCTCATTGCCTTTTCTTCTGATATATCCTGCCATTGTCCCATTATTTCTCTACTCAGACTTCCCAACCTTATTTTCTTACACTGATTGTACTCTCTTCACATCTATCTTCACATTTTTTTTCTCCTTTTACCAGCACTACTACCACAATTTCCTTTCCAATTCCTTTCCTCTTCATTGCTCATCCTCTCAGTTTTCCACTCCTGCTATAAGCACCATTTCCCACTAGCAACTCTAGTCATCCAGCAAATTTTCATGCTCCCCAGGCCTTTTGCCTTACAGCTAGGTATTCAACAGCCTCATCTCACAGGTGTCCTCATTCCAGAGTTCTCTTTCTGCTTCACTATGTCTTAAGTCTTGTAAAACCAGTTGTCTTCAGGACATCAGACACATGTTTTACACTGTTCCATTATACAAAGTCATACCTTTTGCAAAGGTCATATAGTTTTACTTGGGTGTCTATAGAAATTGCATTGATGGCTGGCGTCCATCCTTGGCTTGGTAGACGCTATGGGGTAAGCAATGTTCATCAGGCAATGTACACCTGGCAGGACTTGGCTATTGATCTAAATAGAAAGGCACGTATTCTAATGTGTGGGGACCAGTTGCATTACAGATCTGATTACCTGAATAGAAAAAATCCTGATCAGCCTGATCAGTGGATAGAGGAGATGTCTCTGGAGACATCACAGCAACTTTAGTGTGAACCTCTTGCACTCTTGGTGTGATATTATATCCATTGACTACTATCATGTTATATGCATGTGCTTACTGTGATTAGTTGTCATATTCAGTGGTATTGTACCAGGTGGGAGAGGTCTACTTTCACTAAGTACTGTAGGATATATCTGGATAATTACCAGTATAACTATAAAGTGTCTGTAAGTCTAACCACAACATGATTTTTTGTTATAACAACTTTTGTAGTGATAGTATAGTGACTACTAATGAAACATCCATCTACCAGTGATACTGTTTTTCTAATATTTTGAACTGCACTATGGTTTAGCTGGATGCGGAATCATGTCAGAATGCAGAGGTGTCAGTCACAGCCCTAAAACTGTTATTGAACTGAAGAAGAGGTGCACATCTGTAGTTTTGTGAAGCACATCTGATCCATATAACAAAATTGTTTGGATATACTCTCATATCTGTGCATGCAGGTCATTATGGTAGCTGTATCAAATCAGCACTACTCTCCAAGCTTAGCACAATCTAATGTAGTCTAGTGCCAAAGCCCAGAGACCACCCAAAGGGACCCATGTATAACCTAGTCCACAACCTACAGTAGCCCACCCAAATACAGGTCCAGACAATGTGAATATGCAATTTCCAAATGTCTCCATAGCCAGCTTGGAAGATATGGGCATCCTGAGATAATATAGCAATTGTCTCATGTTCACAAACAACTATTTAATCCTTAAAGAAACAAATGCAGTATGTGAGCGCTGCATGTACACAATTTCACTGCTAGCAAAATTTTTGCATATAAACAAGGTTGTCAACAACACACACACTACGTCCACCACACATAGTGTCCACCATACACATAGGTCAACCTATGCTTAGGCACTAAAAAGCAATCTTCCCAAATGTCAAAGATCTCCTAAGCCTATAAATGGCAATGACTA
Organism: Protopterus annectens; assembly: GCF_019279795.1. Classification (NCBI taxonomy): domain Eukaryota; kingdom Metazoa; phylum Chordata; order Ceratodontiformes; family Protopteridae; genus Protopterus; species Protopterus annectens. The sequence goes on along the minus strand of NC_056733.1, from coordinate 1,173,809,134 downwards.
CCCTCAGCAATCTCAAAAGCAACACTAAACATGACTCATATACCTACACCCAGTGGAGCCCCAAGAGCAAAGCTCATAAGGCAAGCCAAAACATTAACCCAGGATGCTTGTCATAGGGGGCACCATTGTATGACAGACAGATGCCCCACTTACTAGACTGACAAGGAGAAGATGATGGTTAGTTGTTTATCTGGAGCCAGGATCTGCCAAGTTACACATGCACTCAAGTTACTCCAGCACAGGTACTGGTGTGATTCTATCGTAGTCCATGTGGCCATTAATGACCTGAGACATACTTCTCTGGACTATATGAAGAGAGTCATTGCTGATTTCTCTTAAGATATGTTTTAGGCAGCTATGTGCCTTGTACTGAGCAACATTCTACCTTCCGCAAGGATGGTACCACAGTACGAACAAAAGATCACTGACTTCAATAATTGGCTTTAGTTTCTGATGTTTTTCCCGGAGGATTAAATATTTGTCAGCATGAGAGGGCATGGTTAACAAACCATGCTGTTTTGTAAAGGATGATCTGGACCTGTCTCCCTTAGGCCTCTGAATACTGGCAACACTTTATCTACCCCTTTAGACCCTTTTTTAGACAATTTGAGAAACCCTACTGACATAGCAAATAAAACCCAAAGAAACCTAATGGTGTTATTGCTTAGCGGTAAGAGTCTAAACAAAAAAACTCCACACCCTACAAACTCTCCCCACTCTGGAGAATAGAGACATGAGTGCTGTTACCAAGACATGGTTTAAATCTGCAGAATGCACTCCGGCAGTGCAAGGCGTCAGTCTCTTGTACACATTTAGACCATCACCTGCACAGACCGGGACAAAAGGTGGAACAGTCTCAGCCTGTATTAGCAGCATAACTGTGTGTTGGATAAACAGGACGACCCCCTGGAATGTATTCATTTGTATATCACCAAATACAAAGTCCCATGTCATATCCTAACAAGCTATAGGTCACCATCTATGTCCCTAGAATCCCGTAGCTCATAACTAGATTTAATAGAGACACTGATTATTAAACCAAATATCCTATTCATGGCAGACTTTAAGTATCTCTCTATAGACTGGGAAGCAATACACTGCCTCATACTCGCAGGCACAATACCCTTGACCAGATAGTGTGCACACCCAACAGAAGTTCAAGTATACTGGACCTGGTACTCACCAATACGGTAGAGTGCTGTGCCCCCCCCCCCCGAGTGTCACATCCAAGACCGCAAAGTTATCTCTTTTGAAAAAAAATTTAGTTGGTAACCTCAGCAAACCCTATAACAGTTTAGGCACTATTCCAAAGCAAAGTACACCCTATTAAGTGATAGTTTGTCAAAATTCAATGACCCTCCCAACCCTGAGTTCATAGCAACCTATACGGAATTATTCACAGAGACCCTGTACAATCATGTAAATGGCCATATAGAGACTGCTGTACCTGCTAGAAGTAAGCCAAAAACAAACTCTAGAAACAAACCGCATTAGTGGAATCATAACCTCAATAGGGTCTATAACAAAAGGAAAAAAGCCATAGCTAAAATCAGGAAGAGCAACTTCCATGATGATAAAGGTTCTCTAATTAAACTAAACTGGAAACTAAGAGGACTAATTGTACCTAGCAAGGCCAATTATGAAGTCAAGATAGCCTCACGGGCTAAAGACAACCACCTACAGCTATGACCGAAACCACAAAGACAGCCATCTTAACTGAGTAACATAGCAAATTTGTTGGCTGACATTATCCTTCACCCCCTCCCACATATGCCAATGAAATCTCTACTAGCATAATTCTCAACTATTAACAGAGAGCAAGTCCAGGTGGTGCTCACTAAGGCAAAAAACACAGCATCATTGAGCCTCAGGAATATCCCAGGATGCCTCCTAAATAACTTGAAACATGACCTAACATGACTGCTTGAGTCATTTTTAATGACCTAACAGGACCACTTGAATCATTTTTCCTGACCTATCAAGACCACTTGAGTCATTTTTCAACCATAGCCTCAAAACAGGCTTTGTACCATGAGAAAGGAGGTCTACAATGATTATCCTACTTTAGATGGGTGGACCATCAACCAACCCTGGAAACTACAGCCCTATTAGTCTGGTGAGACTAATATGCAAAGCAATGGGATGAATTATCATGGAAATGATCAATAAAGACATAAGTAACCTTCAGGCATTGAATCTGTCCCAGCTTGGCTTTGTCAGGGGAAGGTCATGTCTACTAAACCTGGTGGAATTCTTTGAGAAGGTCACCAAGGCAATGGATAAGGGGAAAATGGTGCATACCACCTACCTGGACCTGGCTAAGGTGTTTGATACAATACCCCACTTGGGTATAGTTGATAAACTCACTGAACAGGACATAAACCCCTACATAATTTGCTGGATTGCCAGCTGGCTCATAGGTAGGACCCAAGAAGTCAGGATTAACAATACCACCTCCACCAAGAAACTGGTATCCAGTGGGGAACCTCAGGGCTTCATGCTGGGACCACTCTTGTTTAGCATCTACTTCTTGGAGGTAAAGACTAATATCAAGGGCCTTTTGCTGATCAAGTTTTCATATGACTGCAAATTGGGAGCTATCATAGGGTCCCCCATGACACAAACATTTTAAAAGAGGGTCAAATACAGACAGATGAACTGGTGTCAAGGTTATAAACTGAAACTCAAGACCAAGCAATTCATTATAGTGTCTTTTGGGAAAACTGCAATGGCTAATTACTCCATCAATAAGATACCACTAAGAGTTGACCCAGTAGTTAGTAAACTGGCAACATATGCAGACAGAAATCTGTCCTTAACCAACATGTGGCCAAGGTGTATGTCACCCACCTTCTAAGTAAGGGCATGGCATCCAGGTCCAAGAAAGTCATTTTACCACTTTATCTGGCACTTATCAGAACCATTATTGAGTATAATGCCCCCATCAGCATATGCATAACCAAACATATGCAACAGTTGGAATGCCCACAAAGGTTTCTTACCAGGAGAATCAATGGTATAAAAACATTATCCTATATAGAACACCTTAAAGCCCTATCTCTGTACTCTTTCTCCTACAGGTTAGTGAGTGGTGATCTATGCTTGGTGTACAATGCATTTTTGGATCCAGCTCTGATGGTCATTTTGCACATCCACAAAATGAACAGCATCAGAACCACCAGATACAAGGATTTAAATTTTGCTTGTAACATAAATAAGGCATGCTGGAGAGATAGATATGTGTCTGAGAGGATTTCTCTGCTCTGAAACAGGCTCCCCATCCATATGAAGCAGAGTCGATCCCTAGCGTAACCTTGACAAATGGATGGGAAATCAGAAATTCACTCTGGGGTCTGACCGCCATGTCTCTGATATTCAGAGGCAGACAATAATGCCCAAACTAACATACCTGTAGATCATTGTGTGTATTGTACCTAGTCGTTTACTGTAGCCAGTTAGCACATGCATATAAGTTACTGAGCACGTGTATGATCAGTGTCAGCCAGAGTGAATTCAGGCATTAATGTATATGCACATGAGAGTGTGTTTGAAGTAATGAGTCAGTTAATTAGTTTACATATATGTTCCAGTTACAGCTCCTGATGTGTTTATATACAATAAACAACTTGAACCCATCACAGTGCTTCAGTATCTCATTTGATACACTAGACATGTGGCAATACCCACCCATATAACCTCTAAAAACTTCCTAAATAACATACCCCCTCCTAATAAATTCCCATGACACATAGGGACACAACTGGGTTTGATTGCATGACTTGGTTTGTAAAGGCACTTGTGGTCATTAGCTCAGTATATACCTATGAACTTAATGTCACATATTCATTATACAGTGCAGAAAAGACAAATAGCCATGCAGTTATGGAGACTGAACAGGGAGGTTGTGCCACTAGTATCACTAGCTATATTTGACATACTCTTTAGTACTGGAGGCACAGGATAACTGCCTCTTCATTATAACACTGATTTCATATCCGACACAGTTTCTGAAGACAACTCTCTGATGAGGCTAACAGAGCATAAATGGAGGAATCCATGTTCTGGAACAATCCTCCTCCTCTAGTCCATTACAGCCCATAGCCTTCATTGAAGGTACTATGGCAGACTATCACAGTTACATTCTTGACAGTGAAGTTGTTGAAAGGGTTATCAAAGTAACTGTGGTTCAGGCATTGCTCCTCCCCCTAGCCATAGTAAAGTGCCTCAGGTCATTAGGCACATTCATGAGGCTCTGTTTGAAAGTCCTGTGGATATAGCCTCTGGAGATGGGTTCTAGGGTGATGCAATGAAGACTATTAGTGTGGCTGCTGGAAGTATGTCTGTGATAGAGCCATTCCTTCTAATAAGTCACAGGGAATGGACAGCTGTTGTCTTCCACTATCTTTCACCAGCTGCATTCTTTCCCTCTTGCATTGATACCTCTGTCTTGTATGTGGCCTAATCTTCCCTATCTATGCTTGTGTACTGTCATTTTGTGTGCCCCTCCTGTCTGTTCACTCAGAACAATGTGCACTTAGTGTACACTTAGTGTAGGCATTATTGAATCGCGGGGAACGTGTTCTGGAATTTGGCCCTTAGTGTGAGCCTGTTTATAGTCAGCCCTTGAACCGAAGTAAGTCATTTACACAGAGAGCAAGTCTTTTGGAATCATGGCAGACTTGTACTGAAAGCAAGTCTTATGGAATCTGTCCCACATGCATATATAAATACATAAATAAATAAATGGTAAGGACTTTGCAACCATGACAAGACTGAGGAGCCTGATTACAATAATCATTGAATAATGCATAGTTTCCTTTATTGATAATGATGTTTTCACTTTGCTGTTGTGGTACCTTAGTTACTGCAAGTCTTTTGATGGTTATGTAATGAATCAATGAGTAACATTTGGTTAAAGTTACTGCCAGAGAAATCAAAATCAAATTGGTCAACATTTCAGTCAAACAAACAAGCAACAAAAAAAACATTTTGCAGCAGGCAAGTCCCTCCCTTGTACTTATCACTGTCTTACGTATATATATATATATATATATATATATATATATATATATATATATATCTATATATATATATGTATATATATATCTATATATATATATATATATATATATATATATATATATATATATATGTATATATCTATCTATATATATATATATATATATATATATAGCATCACTATCTTACGTATATATATATATATATATATATATATATATATATATATATATACTGTTGAACGAAACTTCAACATCTCGAATCTACAATAATTGAACACACTTTAACAAAAGCGCTTTCATCGAAAAAGCGCTTTAATTCAAGTATGTTACAAAAAGAAAAACAAAACAATAAATTTACTTTTATGCAGGGGGGCAAGCGCCCCTGCAAACCCCCATGTGGGGGGCTGTGCCCCCCACACCCTCCTACTTTAATATTCTCACTCTGAGGTCGCATTACAGTGGGGAAAAGAGAATTTTCCCTTATCCGCACCGTAGTGCAACTGCCACAATGAGCATACTTATCCGAAAGTGCTGCTTCGGGGAACAGCACTTTCGGTTAAGTATGTTTGTTGATTTTTGCTTCGGCAGAAAGTGCCGTCGGGGATCAGTACGAATCCCATATAGATATATATATATATATATCTATATCTATATATATATATATATACATATATATATATATATATATAATATATATATATATATATATATATATATATATATATATATATATATATATTCTCTCTCTCTCTCTCTCTCTCTATATATATATATATATATATATATATATATATATATATATTAAGCTCAGGAAGCCTTTTCACTGTACATGGTGATATATAGACTGTAGAATGTTATTGTGAGTTTTCTTACATTGGCAGTGTGAGTGACAAAATGCAGATGCAAGTGTTAGTAGCAGGACAAAAATGAAAATCATAAAGTCCTGTGATTAACTGATAATGTATAGTATTTAATAACTTTGACAACTTGTATTTTAGTTAAAAAAAACAAACAATAAATAAATATATATATATATATATATATATATATATATATATATATATGTATATATTTTGTCTGTGCTTTTTTTTTTAGTGTATGCGTGTGTGTGTATGTGGGGAGTGAGGTTTCGTAAACGAGTAAAAATCATCACTTCTGGCAAGTTGTTTGACTGCCGTACCTAATGCTGATATAATCAGTGGTATAATTACTTTTCATCCCACACTACTGGATCTCCTTTTTCTAAATTAATGAAAAGAAAACATCCATAGTGATTAGTAACGTCTGGGACAGCAGGAATCCAAACTCAAGTCCTTGATGCTCCATTATGAACTTATCACTTCCAGTAGCTTCAGCTAAAACTGCATGTATCTACAGTGCACTTGAGAGACACATGCAAATTATACAAGCCTAATGTTTAATAAACCTGACATTTTGGCATAATAGAAAAGGCTATAAACAGAGCATGTTTGTGTCTTTGCAGAAGTGAGAAAACTATTTGTTACAGATATATGGACAGTTCTTACTGCAACCCTTTACTTTCTCGGAAATTGTTCACTTCAGGAATGACTTCTGTGGTCAAGTTGACACACCTCCTATTTCCCCCGCATAATATAGAGTCAGACTCTAATAAATAGTTATTTAAAGCACCCTTCTTATTATCGGTTCATAGGTTCATATGAAAGTACTAGGCTAGCTGGCCTTGTAGGGCCATTTTAAAACCAGCCAGTTTTCCTTTTTGTGCTCAAGACAACCTATCCCATTTTGTTATAGATTAGCCTTACCCACCCCATGGTCGATAATTATATATTACCGTAATGACAATAACTGGAATCATACCATAGATAATTTGAGGAAACACCCCCCATGCACAGGATAAAGTGCTTAGGAGCTGCCTCTGTCCATTAGTCACACAGGACAGTCTTTGTGTATTTTTTCTGTTTCCCATCCATAGATCTACGTTGCACTTGAATATGAATAGGGATGAAGTTCATTTTATGTGAATGTGGAGTCTGTTCCACAGCAGAGGTATCCTTTTCAAGATATACCTGTACCTACAAACAATTTTGTTAATATTGCAGAAGAGGTTTAGAACTGTAGGCCAAGTATTTCTCATGCCATTTGACTTGCTGATGTACAGTAAATTCATCAGTAATGGGCCAGAGGATGCCTTGTATGCCAGGCACAAGTCACTTCTTCGCAGTCTGTAGAATACTGAGTATAGTGACAGGACTTTGAGTCAGTCCATGTAGGACATTTTGTTTAGGCCTTGTATTCTTTTAGTAAGGTATCTCTGTGGGTGTTCCAGTTGTTGCATGTGTCTGAACAGATACATGCCACAGGGATCATTATATTCAATGATTGGCCTAATGAGGGCTGAGCAACATGGGGCAATGATATCCTTAGATAAGTAATGGTGAAACCTTCTGGCTCGGCATGTCAAAAATTTGGAAAATGCCTAACTTGACTCTACTGGCATGTCACCCCCCCCCCCCCAAACAAAAATAAATAAAAATAAATAAATAAATGAATAAATAAAACAGCATGGCTCTCAGTACATCAGGGATAAATCTCAACGGAATCAGGGACAAATCTAGAAATAAGAGACATGGACAGTTTTAAACTACTAGTACTATTAATTTGAGACACTGACAGAAAAAAATAATGTGAATTAATATACTTTTTCTGAAGTAAAATAAGTCTATAAATCTAATTATTGTTATTATTAACTGTAAAAAGTCACCAGGTTTAGGAGGGATTAAGAGGGACAGTTGAGAGGAATGTAAAACAGCACATGCTTAGAAATGCAGACTACTTGCCCACTGCAGAAGTGTAACCATGAAGAGAAAACAATATCAGCATTGCCCTTTGAGCCACATGCTCCAGGGATCTAAACCTTGTCATCGCAATAAACAAAACATGCTGGAGGGATAGGTTCCTGACCCAGAGACTCCCCAGACTCTGGAATAGACTGCCCATACATGTCAAGCAGAGTGCCTCTTTGGCCCATTCAAAAGGAACCTTGACGATTGGATGGGAGAAAGGAAATTCACCCCGTGGATCACATCAGTCGCTCTGCTAGACAGGTGTCCAGTGAAGTAAATAGTGTGAGAAGAAATAGCCAGGGAATTGTTATGGCTAGGCTTGTATAGGCCCTAGGGCTGACAGCCTAGTACCAACCTATGAATCTATTAACCTAAGTCTCTATTGCGAGAGTATACTGAAATAGTCTTTGAGGTAAATATCTTCTATACCTCTGCAGAAGTGTTGTTGAACTGACTCCAGGCACAAAATAATTCGATACACTTCACAAGAGCAACAAATGCAAAAGCAGTTTCTCTGGTAACTCGAGTGTTAGAGAATGCTGGTGTGTCACCCAAAATGTCATGGTGTGTCACCTTTGACATGCATGTCATAGGTTCACCATCACTGCCCTAGATCTAGACACAATCCATTTGTTTTTAAGCTGTGCAATATAGAAAGACTTTCTTAAAACAATAGGAACACATTGGTCAAAAGTTAGGTCACTGTCCATATAAGTTCCCAAATCCCAAACAACTAGGTTAACTCTTAGGGGCATATTTTCAATGTAGTAGTTCTCTGGGGTAGATGCCTTCCCAAAGGATACAATAATGCACTTATTGGCATTTAGTTTCAGTCCATGATTTTGGCACCAGTTTTTTATTTGGGACAGACCTTCCTGCAGGATGGCTAAGTCATATGGGGATTCAAAGACTGTTCCTAGCCTGAAGTCATCGCCAAACTTAGTCAGCCAGAGCCCTTTGGTAATGGCTTTATTGGTATTTACTTTTCTTCTTGTTTTGTAGTCCCCAAGCCATATTTGTAGGTCATTATCATAGCATGTCATTTAGTCTTTATTAATCAGAATGCTATTATGACTTTAAATAAGACTATAGATCCATTATCTGTAAGATATCATGAATAACTTCTTATTCAGTTCAAAATGAAATCAATGGGGCAAGATGCAGGGTGAAGTTACAAATTGAAGTGTAAGCTAAAAGTATTAAATCATACAATAGAGAAGCAAGACTGGAACAGTTTGTAATTTAACTGTTAGGTGCAAGAGAGTCTCTGGTCATTGTCTTCAAAGGGCCTTAAATTGTATATATAGTGGTCATTAAGGTACTCAGAAATTATGTTATGTATCAAGCGTATTAATTACAAAAGATAGTAAATATAAATTCTGCCAAAAATAAAACCTCACGAGGATGGTCAAAGTTAAGAAATGAAGGAAGGAGGACTGAATAATGTCTCCGACAACTCAATGACTTTGTCACATTTAGACTTTAGTAAGACAAATTGTGTGAACTGAGGTAAATAGCTGTTACCTTGAGTTGATGTAAGTCCTGAGATTCAGTTTGTAAAGTTTCCTAACTAGGCTTCTAACTCTGAGAAATCAATAAGTGTGCAACACGTTAAAACCTTGGCTTGAACATGGCTGCACCAATAAAGATAGGCAACAGATAATACAGTTGCAGATATGTTTAACACAGCTAGATTCAGTAATACAAGGGAACTCATATTACAAAATTATTCCAGGAAAAATGATAAACTAACAAATGTAATAAATCATTTCTAAATTAATAGCACAATGTTTAGAAGAAAAGCAAATACAGGAACTATACCATCTTCAATAAAACAGAATGCAAGAAATGATGCCTTAATTTTTTTTTAATGTGAAAGGAGGAGTCACACTGCTAAGTTCTGATTACCTATTAATAGTACAATGTTTAGAAGAAAAGCAAATGCAGGAAATATACAATCTTGAATAAAACAGAATGCAACAAATTATGTCAACTTTTTCAGATGAAAAAGGAGTGACACCACTGAGTTATGTAAAGAGGACCCTAATGTGAAAACTGAAATGCTTGCTTCAGTCAAGTTTGTGCCAACATTTATAATGACTGGTGTAGTGTCCATACTTTAAAACTAAGCTAGATAAATTCCCTGTATTTTAGAAGGATAGTAGTTCAAGCACTATAAGATTTTGGAAGCACAATTTCTTTAAGTGTTTCCTGAGTTCAAAGCATAAGATTGTTAAAAATAATAAATTAGATTATCACTTTGCTTGTGTAGAAAATGAATAAGTGCTGGGAAAATGTTAGGACAATATTCCTCAGGACATCAGATCATAGGTTCATAGGAGATTACTAGGCTATTGACCCACAGGTCATTTCAAGCCTAACCGTTTCATCCCAATGTAATACCATAGAAATGCTAGTCAATACCCAAGACTGCATTTTGTAATGATTACCTATGTCCAGGAGGTTTGTAGGAGCTATCTTCAGTAAGAATCTATGGTGCTCCATCCACTCATCCAGGTTCCTCTTGAACAGTGTCGTAGAGGTACTCTGTTTTACATGAATTGGTAGCCCATTCTAAAGACACAGCAGTCACTGGAGACAAATATGTCCCTTCAGCATGTCCCATTTAAGTTGCAGGCCATATTTAGGTCACTGGAGCGGGTAGCTCTAGTCTTGTTTGATTTATGGATATGCAGCAAGTTCATTAGCTTTGGGTCTGAGCTTGCTCTGTAATGCAGGCATAAGTCTCCCTTAAGAAGTCTATATGATACAGAGAATAGTGACAGGGACCTTAGTCAGTCTGTATAAGACACATGCTGGAGTCCCTTGATCTTCTTTGTTAGAAGTCTCTTAGGTCTCTGCCATTGCTGCAGGTGCTTTGTACTGTACATGCTGAATAGGGTGTTATACTCAATTATGGTCCAGATTAGTGCTGAGTATAGATGGGGCTATAACCACTTTTACTGTCAAGGGGATGCCTTTACTGATCAAGTATGCTATGTAGAAAGCCTTCCTTACTACAGTAATCACATGGCTGTCAAAGTTAAGGTCACAGTCAACTTGTGATCTAAAATCCCTTACCACTTTGTGGGTACTTATGGTGTTGTTGATATGATAGTGTGAGGGGACATTGTTTGTGCTGAAGGGAATGATGATGCATTTCTTTGCATTCAGTTTGAGACCATAACTAAGGCATCAGTTGCTGGTCTGCATAAGACCCTACTGGAGTATACTGACATCATTTGGGGATTCAGTAATTGCACTCAGTTTGCAATCATCCACAAACTTGGTCATCCATAACCCAATAGTTTAGATCTGAACTTCTGAGAAGTATACACCAAACAGTAGGAAGCCCAGCACTTTCTCCTATGGCACCCCACTGGTGACAGGTCTGCTGATTGATGTGGAGTCCCCCACTTTGATAGTGTATGTCCAGTTTCTGAGTCAGTTGGCAACCCATCTTACAACAAAGGGGTTTACATTCAGTTTGCTAAGTTTATCAGTAATGCCTGAGTGTGGGATTGTGTCAAAAGCCTTTGCCAAGTCGAGGTATGCTATGTGCACAGATTTGCCCTCATCAATGGCCCTGGTCACATTTCTGAAGAAATCTACTAGATTGAACAGGCAGGATCTGCCCTTCACAAAAGCATATCATCACTGCTAGAGTCCAGAAAATCATGAAAAGATGCATTAAAATCAATATGAAGTCACAGTAATGGTTAATTTGCCATTATGCCCCCCCCCCATTATCTGAGTATATCTATACCTTATTTAGTTATTTATTTATTGACATCTGATTATCAGGAAAGTCCAACTGGGTAGAACCCCTTTTTAGTGAAGGCCCAGGGAGAAAAGATCCAAATATATCTCTATCTAGCTCACCACAGTGACTGACACCTGCCCTACATTGTTGCTTTTTACATTAAATTCTCAGTATATCCCTCTACACCCTACTCTTTTGCCTATATTCTTCACCAGCTATTACTGGATTGACTTCATTTATCTGCAAACACCTTTACTTCACTCTACACAGACCACACCCAGGCAGACTAGTATGTTATCAGGTCCTATACAGGATGCATTTTTTTTGTTTTGGACAGTATTTTGTCTAGTTGTAATGATAGCAGATATGTGGGGATTTTGGCTTTGCATTAAAACAACTTACCTAAAATATTCTCTGTATCCCTCCCCAAAATATTTCATACCATGAAAGCTAAACATTGCATCTTTCAAACAAATACTGGTGCTATTTTCCTTCTTAGTCCTGGATTTGTATAATCCATAAATCCTAATTGATTGACAGAACATTTCAATGAACTTTGTTAACTTCGCCTAAAGCTGTGCTACCTCAGAGGATATTAAGTAAGGGGGTGCATGGAAACACCCTACAAGGGGGTATGGGGGACAGTCCACATTTTAACCATATTTTGCCATGAGACTTAATCCACTACAAAATTTAATCTCTTCTTTCTAAACTCTGCTCACTTTTGCAGGTAATACAGAATGAGTTATTTCCAGACTTATTCACTATTTTAACTGTCTTCTTTATCATCCTTTGTCTACTTTTTCCACAATTGCATTTATTCAGCAGAATTAATTTATTTGGTTTCCGATAACTCCTCATTGCTTGAGCTGGCAGATTTTCTCAAGTAATACATCAGGACAATTATTTGTTTGTACATTTGTTTTTACTTCACTGTTTTAAATCACATTATTACACTATACAATTATTTATTCTTGCTCTTTTGAAACAGAATATTATCCTCCTCTTCCATTTCCTTTATGAGCTCATTCTGCACATCATTAGACCAAAAACAATAGTAACTTAGTTTTCTTCCAATTTAGTACATTCTGGAGCATGTCCGTTTTCTAATGGCTTGACCCTTTTTCTACAAATTACATTTTTGTTCAAAAGAAGAGGCTCTCCGGTTCGATCCTCAGCTGGGGTGCCTTCTGTGCGGAGTCTGCATGTCCTCCCTGTGGTTGCATGGGTTTCCTCCGGGTGCTCCGGTTTAATCCCACATCCCAAAGGCATGCTGTAGGTGGATTGGATACTCTAAATTGGCCCTAGGTGTGAGTGCGTGCATGTGTGTGCCTTCTGTGGAAGGTTGGGTGCCGGGCTGGCAACTCGACACTGTAAAACTCCACTGCCAATCATGAGCAGGCAGGTGATCTGCTGTGGCAACCCCTAACCGGGAAAAAGCCGGAAGAAGAAGAAAGACATTCCTTAAAAAATGTCTCAGTTCTGATCAATGACAATAACAAAATGTTGTTGAACAGCAGAGAGAAAAAGAGTGGCTGCCATGTTGTCATGGTTCTTTTTTCTTTTTGCAGATATTGCAGTTAGTAAATGAGCACTAAACTGATTTTAACTTACAGCAGTACTATCCTCCCCCAGCCAACAGTTCATAATCCCATCTTGTATTGTTTTATCAAATCAAACACGGTTTCATTATGCCTAGTCCTTTAGTCATGGATGCTGTTATAGAAACAATTTAATCTGGTCTTACTTGCAGTAAAACCTTTCTTCTCTGGTAGAGCAGTGACAGATTGTGTATATTGAAGTCTTTCCAAGGCTGCAGCATACCTCTCAGCTGCTATGATGTAGGTATAGTGATATGATTTTGGCCCAGAGATTTGTCCTTTTTCCTCCTAAACTCACTGATGTTCTTGATGAAACAAAATCTGTTTAATGCTACATATGTTACTAAATAAGTAAAGTAGCCGTACACAAAGATTTATATAATTACTAGCAGTATGGAGCCTACTGGATGGAAACCTTCTTTTCTGAAAAATAAGAAAGTACTGCATTTTGGGACTCTCTGCTATATCTTTTCAATGGTCGGTAGGCTGATTTTCAGTGTAAGAGGTTGGAATGTATGGGCTGCAGACACCATTTAGATTCACCACAATTTTCTCTTAAAAATCTAGTTGTTAAAAAGAACTATCAATAACAGTGTCTTTTTTGCGTGAATCAAAAAACGCACGTCTTGAACCTTCATCTCCAGGGGCTGTACCATTGACTTCCAAAAGCATAATAACTTTCTGGAGGTTCCACTTCATTTTCACATATTTGAATAATTGCAAGTTCCTATATTCAGATAACTCTGCTCTTAGACCATTTCTCACCACATCAGCAAACAATCATTTCTCTATTCCTCCCATCTTTGCATCTCCAGTACTGTCTGACAACCTTCCTCCTTTTTAATAGCATGCAACTTAGTGATATCTTTGGGATGCATAACAATGCTCCTTCCATCAGTGCAGCAGGCTCCAACAGTTTTGTCTGGTATTTACTCCAGAATGTACTTTTATCAAATCATTGTACAGTTTATCTAATTCAGAAGACTGATGCAAAGACAATCTGTGATATTAAGTTCACTATTAGTAAACTAGTTTTACTAAATCCTTCAACTTTAGTTGTTTCACTCTCAGCATTTAAATCAACCTCAGTTACACACATCTCCTAAAAAGGAACATTTTCCTGTGTGGTCTCTAGTATCCTGATGGCTGGGCTAAATTAACTTTGACATTGCAAATACCATCATGGGTCAACCCCAAAAACAGAACATAGGTCTAGAAGTACCTGGCTTGGCCAAAACATAAATATAACTACATTTATCCACATATATTTGTTCATTGAATTCAGGATGACATGTGTGGTAGTGTATGCCACTCAGGCAATGTAGCATAATCTGTTTCAGTTTTACAGTGGGTTTACTGTGGATTTTAGTAAAGCACACTGAATACAAAACAATAAATGAAGCAGTCAGTACATTTTTTTCTTTCAGACAGCAATCCAGGCTGATTTAATCACACTGCTATGCTAGGCTTTGCAGATACTTATCTGTTTGCCTTTCTTTTAATCCAAGAGCACGAGCCTGAGCAACAAATTATTTTAAAGATAAATATTACAGCATTTAGGATTCACTCCTCCCTATTTACCCATCTACTGTTGTGCAGTTATCAGTGTCTATAGCATAACTGTTTCTAGGAAAGTCTTACTGGAGTGAAGTGTAAAGATTAGCCTTAGAGTTACCACTTGTACAGTTTCTACTCTACAATGAAATTAATATTTCCATCATTTGATTTAACAGCCAGCAGTGGAATACATAGTTTGTGTTTTTGGTAATAAAACTAACTGGGGTTGGCTGAAAGTTCAGTACAAAGCAAATCAAATGACTCTGTGAATGCTTTCTATGAGTCTTATAGCAACATATTTACTCCAATGTGTAGTAAACAATTAACAAGAGGAAAGTCATATTGACTGCTGGAATGTTCAAAGTCTTTTCTTTGGCTGTAATCTGCATTACAGGAAAATTCACACATACTTTAGAATTTATCATAAAACATATTATGAGTGAACATCTTAATACGAAGTGACTGGACTCTGACATAGCTTTCAGTCAGAGAACTGGTAAATAATTCTATAAAGCACACCTATGACCTGGAATGTCTAAAGGGCCCACACAGGGCTACCTTGACTTCTGCAATCCCAAGTCTTGAGATGCGGTCCTTCTATGTGTGGTCAAAGAAGAGTAACTCTAAAGATAAAAAAAAAAAAAAAACACATGCCAGCATCCAGGAAGTAGAATCCCAAATGTAAAATAGCTTAACCATGTAGGTCACAGTTTCTAAATCATCCCTGTAGCACGGAGCATCACTCTTTGGTGAGAGAAGGAGACTGAATCTTGCACAATAATTTTACTTATTGTGGAAGGAGAAAGAAGAGCAAAGTGCTAAGAACATAAATATATTTTTGCATTTTTTAATTTCCCCAGTCTCGTATGTTTTGTCCTGTCCTCTTTTTCTGTCTAATGTCTTTGTTTTTTATCTATATATAGCCATATCATTCCACATTATTCATTTAGTGAGACGTAGCTCCTTTTGATCTTAGTATGACAGGATAGCAGAGAGAGAAAGAAAGAGAGAGAGTTAGTGGGTGGTGACAGGACAGCAGAAAGTCAATATTCATGAGTATTGCTTTTGGGAAAGAATGTTTTTTTTCTGCCTATTTACTCAGCCATGTCCTGCATGCACTGTGTCTTTCTAGCTTTCATAAACAATCTTTTCACAGGCATGTCTATTAGCAAACAAGTCGGTTAGGCCTATCATTCCTTCCATGCCTCACTGACTGTTGTACTCCATACCTCCACCAGGGATCAAACCTGTGGCTGTAACTAAGCCCTTCACTATCATCCCCAGAATGAGAGAGAGAGAGAGAGAGAGAGAGAGAGAGAGAGAGAAAGAGAGAGTTACCTTGAAGACACACAGTTGCCCAGTCTTTGATCAGACTTAAATGCCAGGCTCACTTATCAAACTTGGGCTACTGCTTCTATAGCTGAAAACTCTGCCTCTGCTCAATTAGGCCAGCCTTTGATCATGATTTACTTCAGATACAGCTCCTTCCCTCGTTAACAGTCTGTCTCATTACTTTATTGGTGCAGTTGGTTAGTCCTTACATGGTGCTGCAGGCCTGGAGCCTTTCGAGAAACATAGTTAAACAGAACAATTGCTTCAATTATCTTGTAGTTAATCACACAATAGTTCAGTAAAGATTGATGAAATATTTTATGCAGTAATCCTTACTTATTGACATATAAAAGACATCAGTAGAAGATTCACTGCTGATAGTAATGTTTTTTGGAAAATAATGGTATTTTTCAGTCAGTAGCTTTTCATGTAGTGCCATTAATAATATTATATCAGTTATAAACTACTTTTGGAGGGGAAAAGTAGACAGCTATAACGATAATACTGCTATTGCCTGCCATTATCCGCTTTAACTCAAGAATCTTCCTTTATTTAACTCTTAAAGATCATTTCTCTGCTAGTATTTCAATACATTTATGACTTTGTTGGAAAGAAAAACATAGTTTATTTATTTTCTTTATTTATTTTTTAAACAGGTAAGCTCATTTAGTACAGATGTCTCTTTCCAAGAGCACTTCTTGGTTATGTAACTTGCTTAGAGTCACATATTTTGTAAATGGGCATTACAGGAATTAAACACAGAACTATATGAAGCATCTCATCAACAGGTTATAGTTTAATTTTAAATTTAATTTAAATTATTAATTTATTAACCAAATAAATGTACTGATTTGTCCCTTACCATTTTATCCACGACTAGGACCATAATGGCAGGGGTATATGTAAGATATATATCCAGTCTACCAGCACAATTTTGGCAGATGAGATGAATTCAGACTGTTTAGAGAAAACATGCAAATTCCATGCAGACAATGACCAGAGATTAGGATTGAACCCAGACTGAGTTGCACAGATCTTAATCGCTGAACCATCATGCTGACCAAATTGCGTTCTATATCTCTGCTTGATTGTAAGGTGGATGAGCTTTCAAATCATTGTATACATTTCTGCAATGAGCAGCAATGAAGAAGTACAGGAAAGTATACAGAGAAAGAGGTTGGCGATGAAGAAAGTAGACAAGAGTATAAGGAGATGAGGTGCATGGCAAAGAGAGAAGTGGCAAATGTTAATGATAAGGCATATGAAGAGTTGTATAAAAGGTTGGACACTAAGGAGGGAGAAAAGGACCTGTACCGACTGGCTAGACAGAGGGAGCTAGGAAGGATGTGCAGCAGGTAAGGGTGATATTGGATAATGAAGGAAACATACTCACAAGCAAAGAGAGTGTGTTGAGGAGATGTAAAGAGTACTTTGAGAGGCTGATGAATGAAAAGAATGAGATGGAGAGAAGGCTGGATGATGTGCAGATAGTGAATCTTGAAGTGCAGTGGATTAGCAAGGAGGAAGTAAGGATAGCTATGAAGAGGATGAAGAATGGAAAGGCTGTTGGTCCAGATGACATACCTGTGGAAGCATGGAGGTGTTTAGGTGAAATGGCACTGGAGTTTTTAACCAGATTGTTTAATGAAATCTTGGAAAGTGAGAGGATGCCTGAGGAATGGAGAAAAAGTGTATTGGTACCAATTTTTAAGAATAAGGGTGATGTGCAGAGCTGTAGTAACTACAGAGGGATTAAACTGATCAGTCACAGCATGAAGTTATGGGAAAGAGTAGTGGAAGCTAGGTTAAGAAGGGACGTGATGATTAGTGATCAGCAATATGGTTTCATGTCGGAAAAGAGCACTACAGATGCAATATTTGCTCTGAGTGTATTGATGGAGAAGTATAGATAAGGTCAGAAGGAGTTGCATTGTGTCTTTGTGGATTTAGAGAAAGCATATGACAGGGTGCCTAGAGAGGAGTTGTGGTATTGTATGAGGAAGTTGGGAGTGTCAGAGAAGTATGTAAGAGAGGTACAGGATATGTACATGGGTAGTGTGACAGCGGTGAAGTCTGCGGTGGGAGTGACGGATGTGTTTAAGGTGGAGGTGGGATTACCTCAAGGATCAGCTCTGAGCCCTTTCTTATTTGCAATGGTGATGGACAGGTTGACAGACGAGATCAGACAGGAGTCCCCGTGGACTATGATGTTTGCAGATGACATTGTGATCTGTAGTGAGAGTAGGGAACAGGTGGAGGAGACCCTGGAGAGGTGGAGATATGCTCTAGACAGAAGAGGAATGAAGGTCAGCAGGACTAAGACAGAATATATGTGTGTGAATGAGAGGGAGGATAGAGGAATGGTGAGGATGCATGGAGTAGAGGTGGCAAAGGTGGATGATTTGAAATACTTGGGATCAACAGTTCAGAGTAATGGTGAGTGTGAAAGAGAGGTGAAGAAGATAGTACAGCAGGATGGAGTGGTTGGAGAAGAGTGTCAGGGGTGATTTGTGACAGACGAGTACCAGTAAGAGTGAAAGGGAAGGCCTACAAGAGGGTAGTGAGACCAGCTATGTTATATGGGTTGGAGGCAGTGGCACTGACAAAAAGGCAGGAGTCAGAGCTTGATGTGGCAGAGTTGAAGATGTTAAGATTTGCACTGGGTGTGACGAGGATGAACAGGATTAGGAATAAGTATATTAGAGGGTTAGCCCAGGTTGGAAGGTTTGGAGACAAAGCCAGAGAGGCAAGAGTACATTGGTTTGGACATGTGCTGAGGAGGGATGCTGGGTATATTGGGAAAAGGATGTTAAGGATGAAGCTGCCAGGTAACAGGAAAAGAGGAAGGCCTAAGATAAGGTTTATGGATGTGGTGAGAGAGAACATGCAGGTGGTTGGTGTGAGAGAGCAAGATGCAGAGGACAGGAAGAAATGGAAACAGTTGATCTGCTGTGGCGACCCCTAACGGGAGCAGCCGAAAGAAGAAGAAGAATATAATCATGGACTCTGTGTTGTTCGTATGTATATAAATATATATATATATATATATATATATATATATATATATATATATATATATATATATATTAAGGGGAATATGGAGGCAAATTCACCATATAGCTGGTGCAGAAGGACCTGCGCCATGTGAAAAGCACTAGTGTTTAGTTTCATTCAGGCTGAAGCTTCACCTGAATTATACTTAGCAAGACATATTGGAACTAGCCAAAGTTCATACTCTTAAAAGCTTCTTATAACCCTAAACCTCTGCAAAACAGCAACACCAGCATTTCACAAATCCTTCCTGAAACATGCAGTGCCTGCCTCAGAAGCAAAGCAGAACTGCAGTGTCCACAGCCTCAAAGCCCATAGCACCTTACCTTGATAAGACTTTCAAAGTGGCCTGTGACTCACAGTAACCAGTAGTTATGAACAGTATGGTCATGTACCCTTTAAGCAGATATGTCTACGTTATGTAACATCCAGATACCTTACAGGACAGTGAATTCATGGGCCAGTTTCTCACATTACACTGAATTGTAAATAATGCCAGACTGCTTTGAAACACAGTTCCTTCCTTTTGTAAGTGAATTTAGTGATTTTAGATTAGTACTTTTGTTTTGTTTTCTTTTTTTTTTTCTTTTCTTTTCCATCAAGAGTTTATTGAAAGTATAATCACTTAAATGGTTCCATTAGTCCTATTGAGCAAAGCTAATTACAGAAAAGATCCAGGGAGCAAAAACACCAGATAAGAAAATTTTTATAATGTAAAAGTTCAAAACAAACCTAATTAGTAGCAGAATTTTCTATAAGATATTGCTATAATGGCACAGACACATGCAAAAGCAAGCTTTGCTTTTTGTATTTGACGGAAAACTTTAAGAAAACAATGTTGGTTGCACATTTCTGACGTCTAACCTTGGAAAGATTATTGTTGCAGCATTTTGCATTAGAAATGGAATTATAACATTTCTTTTTATAGTTCTCTCATAAAGCACTGCACTACTAATCTAAATTGTTGAAGCTCCTCATATTGGACCAAAATGTCATCACTACAATCACCAGCATCTCTAAAGTTATGTGATAAGTGGCCTTAAACTGAGAAATCTTCTTTTTCTTTCGGCTGTTCCCATTAGGGGTCACCACAGCGGATCATCTCTTTCCATTTCTTCCTGTCCTCTGAATCTTGCTCTTGTACACCAACCACCTGCATGTCCACTCTCACCACATCCATAAACCTTATCTTAGGCCTTCCTCTTTTCCTCCTATCTGGCAGCTCCATCCTTAGCATCCTTTTCCCAATATACCCAGCATTCCTCCTCAGCACATGTCCAAACCAATGCCATCTTGACTCTCTGGCTTTGTCTCTAAACCGTCCAACCTTGGCTGACCCTCTAATATACGTATTCCTAATCCTGTCCACCCTCATCACACCCAGTGCAAATCTTAACATCTTTAACTCTGCCACATCCAACTCTGACTCCTGCCTTTTTGTCAGTGCCACTGTCTCCAACCCATATAACACAGCTGGTCTCACTACTCTCTTATAGACCTTCCCTTTCACTCTTACTGGTACTCGCCTGTCACAAATCCCTCCTAACTCTCTTCTCCACCCACTCCATCCTGCCTGTACTCTCTTCTTCACCTCTCTTCCACACTCACCATTACTTTGAACTATTGATCCCAAGTACTTAAACTCATCCACCTTCGCCAACTCTATCCTCCCTATTCCTCTATCCTCTCTCTCATTCACACACGCATATTCTGTCTTAGTCCTGCTGACCTTCATTCCTCTCCTCTCTAGAGCACATCTCCACCTCTCCAGGGTCTCCTCAACCTGTTCCATACTCTCATTACAGATCACAATGTCTTCTGCAAACATCATAGTCCATGGCCAAAGTGGGAAATTTTTTATAGAAACGTGAGATTTTGCAGGACAAATCATATCCACTGCCAGTGCTGAGAACAGAACTTCATTTTTTTGCCAAAATAAAAGCTTCTTCTTGTAGCATTTTAGTTGCTTATGCTATTTGACATAACATGCAGTTGTTCCAATAAAAAAAAAAATAAATAACTGTTTTATGCAACAATTAATGAAAACTTAGGAAATATTTTTGTCCTAAAAGTCTCAGAACATTTGCCGTTTTTTAATTTTTTTTTTGAGGACACGGCTGCCCAAAGATGGACGGTCTGTTGCAAACAGGGAAAGATGGTAACCCTAGCAAGCTTAGAATAGACCAAGACTTAATAAGACGGATAAGGGGGAAAATAACAGCTTCAGACTATTAAATAGATTGTTGATACGATATTACCTAATACTAGATGCTTTTCAGGCCTAGATCCTAATCAAGACTTTTTTAGCAAATTAAGTATGATAACACTGTCGTTAACCTTTGCACTTTTAGCATCATTTTCAGCAGATAAAGGTTTGTAGACTGACATTTAGGTACATGTTCACCATTCCAAAGTGCTACAGCTGAAATGGCCAGTTAACATAACATAATCTTTTTGTGTGTAGAGCTACCAAGAAAGAACAATGTTTAGCTGCTCAGCAGTCTAAAGAGCTAAACAGAAGCAAATGTCAAATCTATGTAACTAATCTTAAAAATAAAAGTTGTGTTTTGACACCATGAGGTCTCAAG
Organism: Protopterus annectens; assembly: GCF_019279795.1. Taxonomy (NCBI): domain Eukaryota; kingdom Metazoa; phylum Chordata; order Ceratodontiformes; family Protopteridae; genus Protopterus; species Protopterus annectens. The sequence continues at coordinate 1,173,787,396 of NC_056733.1, read as the reverse complement.
CCAGACTGATAAAGTTATAGCTATAATTACCATGTAAAATCTGTAACAAAAATCAAAACAAATCTCTTCTGTGATTCTTTAACATGAAAAAAAGAAAATATCTGTCCCAACAATTTGTACCATATTGGGAGATATTATAGCACCATTCGGAAATGTACTGAACATGATGGTGAGCAGTTTTGGCCAAAAGAGCAGTAATCCTTTAAGTTGTTAAAAGGACTCTATCAAGGCTCATGGTTTATGATGTCCATCACCCAAAAATCCTTCACACAGATGCCAGATAGCATGGGCTTAGTGCAGACTTACTGTATGCATGTAGACTAATAGTTTATGAATAAAGGTCTCTGACAGAGGTAAAGACATGTTAGATATGGATAAAGAAATGTTAACAATTGCATTTTGTTTTCTTAAAGTCACTGATTATCTTTATGGAAAATCAGTAACAGTTAAATCTGAACAAATGCTTCTACAAAACATTTTCATGAAATCACTCCACAAAGCTTCACAAGACTGCAGACAATGTCATTAAATCTTTAGTACATACCTAGCAAATTGATATACATAGCAGTTGCGCTTAATGAAGCTTACCTACAAGAAAGCAAAAAATTACGAGCAAAGTTCATGCATCTGCTGTGAGGCATTGTTAGGAATAGCCGATCAGATCAAATGAAATCCCTATATTCGACATTAGAATGTATTTTTCTGATTGATATGAGCTTCCTTGTACATAAGGCTTGATGTTCAAGGGAGGTAAAAGTACAACTCTAAATCGGCTTTGAGAGGCCATGCTTCATAAAATTTGCAAATCATATTTAGTAGCTACCAAATATAAAGAAAAGGTATGTGATAGTCTTTAATTGCTCACTATCAGAAGAGAAACCCATTTAAAAATGCAATATCTTCAAAAATAATAGTAAAATGCAACATCTTCAATACTCTTTTTTTAACAAGGACCAGCATGAGATATTAATACCACATGAAATACAATGCTTTCTCAGTATAAAAGTTGGAATTAATTTACTTTAGTACACAGAGGATTATTTTCTCCTTTTTATGCACTATTAGCCCAAATATCTTGAGTTGTGCAACTAAATAAAACTGTAATTCATAATATGATAAGAATCCTGAAATCTATTTTGTTTAGCATGGAATACTTGTTAAAATGTTATCTGATAATGGTCCACAGTTCAAAAATGTCACGAGTTTGCTAAAATGTGGAGATTTAAACATGCTAATTATAAATATGGATATAGTGATAGGCAAATAGAAAAATTATACAACCATTCAAAAGTCTTGTCAGAAAATGTGAAAATCATGCAAGGACATATAACTTCCTGCATTACTAGAAAATAAAATCTCATCTCTCCATACACCAGCATAGTTGTATACTAAAACAGAAACAACAGAAGCAGAAATAGTGCTGTAAATGATCCACATGGAGTTTACCACAGTTAAAAGAGTCATATTCATGCAATATGTATACGTCTGATAGAAGAACCAAGATCATATTATACAATGGGTCCAGATTCACAGATACACAAAAGAAAAAGCAGGTCCATGTTAAATGCACACATTAAGGACATTTAACAGTCAAGAAATCGCATTATTTATTTTTATTTATTTATTTAACATTTGTTGACCGGGCTAGTCTAGCTGGATATATTTTCATTTTCAGTAGAGGCCCGGGGAGAAAAGCTCCACAAAGAACAGACAAAATTCAAAATCAAATTACAGTTACAAAGCATTACACTTCAGTTATAGATACATTAAAGTTTAGTTAAGATAAAATACAGATAAAATACACCACGTCCCCTATTTTCAAGTGTGAGGGTTTTTTTTTTTTCATAGAGGGAAATTATCAAGAAGGAAGAGGGAAATTCCTAAAATAGGGTCTAAGTAAGGAGTTGGAAAAGAGACAAGTTATAGAAGAGAATAAAATCAGAAATAGGAGAGAGTAATAAAGTGGAAGTTGTGCTTCAAGTAGAGCAGGAAGCAGGTGGGATGTTAGTTAAGTCTAGCTGGGTAAACTAAGTCCAACTTTCAGGTAGTGACCTTTAAAGTGTCAATAATATAAGGTGGAATAGCTTAGGAAAAGTTACATGATGATGAAACAAGAGGAGAAAGTATTAGTCAGGGTTGCTACAGGGATCGAGCCAGTGGCTAGTAAGATAAAGTTTAAGCTTCTTTTTTGAAAAGTGAAGTAGGGGAAATACAAGTGAGGTCACCAGGAAGTAGGTTCCAGCTTTTTCCCACTGTATAAGAGAAAAGGGAATCTCCTGCTTTATTGTTGGATTTATGTGTAGATACTAATAGTTTATTAGATGAACGAAGGTTAGAAAGATTTTTATATGGACTGATGAGATTTGTAAGAACTGGTGTTTTATCTGGATAATAAAGGATTTTTTGGGAAATAATTTGTTGCTGAAATAAAAACTGATTGTGCAATTCAAGCCAACTGAGTTGTTTTAAATTTAGGCAGTGGTGTGTTCTAAATGGGGAGGCGGTAGCAAATCTGGCTATACTGTTATATTTATTTATTTTTATTTATTTAACGTTTGTTAACCGGGAAGGTCCGACTTGGAACAAAGCCAATATTCAGCGGAGGCCCAGGGAGAAATGATCCAGATGCATGTCTTTGAATGTGGGAGGAAACCAGAGCACCTGGCGGAAACCCACATGAATGCAAGGAAGACATACAGACTCCACACAGAAGTCACCCCAGCCGAGAATCAAACTGGAGAACCTCTTGCTGTGAGGTGACAACACTACTGCTGCACCACTACGCCATCCAAAGGAGGTGATATATAGGAGACTGTCAACTTGTTGAGGTTAGTTTTAGAGAGATTAGTGTATATAGGTGAGACATAGAAGAGAGTAGAGATAAGGTGGGTGTGGGCAATGGTAGTTCTGGCTGTAGGAGTGAGGAAGGGCTTGATTTTGTAGAGGGAGCCAAGTTTTTGGTTTACCAATTTTATTGTGGTATTGATATGAGTATCATAGTTAAGGCTGTGGTCAGTAGTAACCCCTAAAAGTTTGGTTGTTGTGTCAGAAGATGTGACTGTGCCATTTTTGGATTTTATAGAGAAGTGAAGTGGGGTGGATTTTTGTGTCAGAGTAAATAGCAGTAGTTTAGTCTTTTTAGGCTTGAGGAGGAGACATTGCTGTAAAAACCACTCTTCTACAAGCTGAAAGACATTTTGGGTGAGGGTCTGTAGTTCAGATGGGCTTGTAGCTGAGGAGATTAAAGTGGAATCATCAGCATA